>NW_006159709.1:907312-924889 GCF_000334495.1 Tupaia belangeri chinensis | reverse complement strand
CCCCAGGGGGGATGACCACGCCACAATCCCTTCTCCTCCATTCTTCTCTCGGGATCTTGGGCACGCACACGTGCCCAGCATGAGTTTAAGCCACTGGGTCCAGGACTCGAACCGAGGTTGGCTACATGGGAGTTCAGCGACATAGCCATTACGCTAACTGCTGGTCCCCTGAAAGGAGCACTTCTGTGCATGTGGTGATTCCCTTCTAAGGTGTTCACATAGGCTTAGTGCATGTCAGAGTGTTAAAAAGGGTGTTCACTGTCGGGTTCTCAACCCGTATGTCCAACAATCTTCCTATTTGTATTTCTTTAACCTTGCTGTTATTGACTTCACAGTACCTGAAGTTATTCCACCCACAGACTTTAACTTTGCAGTGTTGCCTCTGATGACCCACAATGTGGACTATTCTCTTATTTCTGCTCTTCAGCAGATACCATATTCTCTTTTTATTTTATTAATTATTAATTATTTAAATTTGCTATAAGTGTGCTCACCAGAGAGCAAGAGAGAGGGAAAGTAAAAAAGCAAGCTGCCAGGTCTGGGACTTGAACCATAGTTGGCCACGTGCGAGTCCAGTGCCTTAAGCACCAACCATCTTCTGGTTTCAATACTATATTTTCTGGATTCTTTCAAACGCTTGATTATTTTAAGCCTCTCTTCAATATTGAAGCTTTCTTTTTATATGCACTATTTTAAATTTTTTTTTTTGAGAGGTTTTCACTATATGGCGCGTGTGCTTGCCAGACAGACAGAGAGAGACATAGAGACGGAAAGCGAGAAATCATCCCCCAGGGGGGATGGTTATGCCGCAATCCCTTCTCTTCCATTCTCCTCTTGGGATCTTGGGCATGCACACACACGCACCCGGCATGAGTTTAAGCCGCCGGGTCTGGGACTTGAACCGCGATTGACTACATGGGAGTCCAGCAACATAGCCATTATACTAACTGCTGGTCCCTCTGACTTCAAAAGTTTTACAAGCTATCAAATTTCTCACTTGTCTATAGGCCCCATAACTACATGCCTAATCACATTGTTTCACATTTTTTGTATCTAACACTTGATGTCCTAAGTCTCTTGGTAGGTCCTCAATTCTGCTGACTCGCCAAGCTCTATTTCCAGTTTGGATCTCTAAGAGTTTTATGATCTTCCCTTTTTTGGACTTTATGGAATCCTGACTTAGTTTCTCATTCCAATCTTTATCACCATTTATGCCCTCAACACTGTGAGTCCTTATCTCAGACTTTCACTTCTAACAACGCCAATAGCTTATGGCCACCTGCTGGCCCCTGGACCTCCAAACTTTTACTAGCATCTTTAAAAAGGGTGAGAAAACTACTTGGTTTGTAAACATGGATCATTTCTTATGTGAAAGGAAAGATGGTGAAGGATAGAGCCAAGAGGAACTGAAAATAAATAGAAAACCATATCTGGGGACAGTGCATGGCCTGGTGGTTATGGTGGCTGGATCTGGATCTCACATGGCTGATTGTGTGGTTTGAGTTCTGGTTATGTCAGCTTGAAAAACATGCCATGCATGCATACCCAAAATCCCAAAAAGGAGGGAGAAATGAAGGAGAGGGGATTGTGGAATGACTATGCCCCCGAGCGGTCTGCTTTCTTTCTCTCTCCTTTTCCCTTTTTCTCTCTCCAACTGAGCACATGTGACTTCTGGAAAAATAAATAAAAAAGAGAGAGAAAGGCAAATTGACCATATCCTAAGAACTGGTGGACTTTTCCAAGAAACACTCCTTACCTCTGTTGTAGATTTGGGGAATTAACATGCTCTGAGCTAGATCTCAGAAGCTGTCAGTGATTGCTGTATGCTTCCATTTTTCTCCTTTTGAATGACCAAGTCCTAGGTCTACAATAATACAATAATCCCTGTCTCATCATTGAATGTTGAGAGGAGGATTGTATACAACCTGTATCATTTTACTGACAAGTTTTCAGATCAAGCAAGACTATGCATGAGGAAGCTCAACTTCAGATACACTTATCAGATATATAATTAAGATGATAAGGTTCTGGACCTCGAGACCAGTAGATGGAGAAGGAGTTATGTTGCTGGACTCCCATGTAGTCAACTGTGGTTTGAGTCCCGGACCCAGTGACTTAAAACTCACACTGGATGAGTGTGCATGTGTGTCCAAAATCCCCAGAAGAGAATAGAGGAGAAGGGACTGTGGCATGGCCATCCCCCCAGGGGATGATTTCTCATTTTCTGTATCTCTGTCTCTCTGGTGAGCACACATACCCTATTGCAAGAATCTCTCTAGAAAAAAAAAAAAAAGATTTTGGACCTTGAACCTGAGTCTAATGCTGTATGTGATGAGACTCTCAGGACAGGGACATGAATTGCTATGGCCAAAGGGAAAATCATGATAACTAGCCTCCAACCATTCTTCCAGACTCCACCCACAGATAGTGCTCCTCACATGAAGTAGATTCTATATTTCTTACTCTTTAACTAATAGTAAGACCTGTGATTTTCTTGACCAATAAAATGCAACAGTAACAGTATCCTGGGACTTCTGAACCTAGTCCCAACAGATTATACTTACTATCCCTAGGAAGTCAGCCACTATGCTGTAAAAAATCCTTAGGCTAAATTTCTACATGATGAGGAACTACATAAAAAAATTTTAAGAGGTTTTTGCTACAGGGCATGTGCACTCACCAGAGAGACAGAAAGCAAGAAATCACCCCCCAGGGGGGATGGCCACGCCACAATCCCTTCTCCTCCATTCTTCTTTTGGGATTTTGGGCATGCAAGCACATGCGCCCGGCATGAGTTTAAGCCACTGGCTCCAGGACTTGAACCGTGGTCGACTACATGGGAGTTAGCGACATAGCCATTATGCTAACTGGTAGTCCCAGGAACTACATAATTTTATATATCAACTGAACTAGGTCCAAATCTTTGGTCAAACACACCTGGATGTGCTCTGAAGGTATGTTTTTGGATGAGATTAACATTTAGTCAGTAGATCTGATTAAAACAAATTCCCAGTCATAATATTGGAGCCTCATTTGAGCAGTTGAATGCCTTAAGTAAAAAGCTGATGTTCCCCCAAGAAAAGGGAATTCTACAAGGTTAGCGACATAGCCATTATGCTAACTGGTAGTCCCAGGAACTACATAATTTTATATATCAACTGAACTAGGTCCAAATCTTTGGTCAAACACACCTGGATGTGCTCTGAAGGTATGTTTTTGGATGAGATTAACATTTAGTCAGTAGATCTGATTAAAACAAATTCCCAGTCATAATATTGGAGCCTCATTTGAGCAGTTGAATGCCTTAAGTAAAAAGCTGATGTTCCCCCAAGAAAAGGGAATTCTACAAGAAGGTGGTCTTCAAAGTAGAGTTGGAGCACTACTCCTCTTTGGAGTTCCAGCTTGCCCACTCATCCTGCAGGATTTGGGACACAATAGCCTCCACAATCATATTAGCCAATTATTTGAGATCTGTCTTCCTCTCACACTCTCTGTCTCTGTGCACGCACGCACACACACACACACACACACACACACACTATTGATTCTATTTCTCTAAAGACCACTGACTATTACAGAGAGAAAGAGAAAGATCATACAGAGGATTCCCTGAGGTACCAGGCACATGAGTGAAGGCTTCTTGGATTTTCTAGTTAGTCCTAAGCTCAGCTACAAGCAGAATGTAGCCAAGTTGATCAAATATGGAGTAGAAGATTCACCCAGCCAATTTCTGACCTGCTCCAACAAATCACAAGATAAAATACAATTATTATTTGTTTAAGCCCCGAAGTTTAGGACTTATTACACGGTGCTAAGTAAATAAAACATTTTCTTCTCTTTCAGCTTCTGTCTCTCCTATCCACAGCATGATCTTAATCTTTTAAGAGGTTTAGGTCTGAGGGCAGTTATAGGTTATCCTGTAACTGGGAATTTGCCAACCTCCACTCAGTGACACCCCAATTTCATTCAAAACAATCATGTGGGGTCACATTTGCCTTTGTATAATGACTATTTGGGGAATTTTTTTTTTAAAAAAAGAACTATTTATTTAATTCTATCTGTTATTATTATTTTTTAATTTGCCCAGACAGAAACAGAGAATGAGAGAAAGGGAAAGCGAGAAAGCAAGCCGCCAGGACTGGGACTCTAACCACGGTTGGTCATATGGGAATCCAGCACCTTTAACCACACCACCTGCCAGCCTTGTTTTAATAGATAAACCAGATATGTGGCTATCTTATAACTTCAGCCTTCATTTAAGAGCCTATTTAGAGGGGCCAGCAGGTGTTACAGTGGTTAAGATGCTGATTCCCACATGGTCAAACATGGTTTGAGACCCAGACATGGTGGCTTGAAAATCATGACAGGCACATGTGCATGCATGCTGAGAATCCTGAAGGGAAAATAGAGGATGACTATGGAATGGCCATCCTTCTGTGTGTGTGTGTGTGTGTGTGTGTGTGTGTGTGTGTGTGTGATTATTCACTTTCCTTCTTTGTATTTCTGTCTCTCTCTCCAGCAAGTGCATGTGCCCTATAGCAAAAATTCTTAAAATAAATAAATAAAAATAAAAGACTCTATAAAAATAGGAGAGGGGGTGAAACCCAGACAAAGATCCTCCAAGGGAAAAAGGAAGACTAGCCCTCATACACAAAACCCCATTGACCCCTAGAGTTCCTAAGTCATAATAAATTTAAGAATGGAATCATTGGAATGCAAGAAGGGCTGTTGTAGGTGTCACCGAATCACTCAATGACATGGAACAAGAATAACTGGACACAGCTTTACACCCCAAGAGAACCATGCCAGTGAATGGGTACAGGCATAGAAGCCTCTGAGAATCCAAGAAAAATGAGGTCAATTAAATCCTGCCTATCACTGTGCAAGGAAAATGTCATGCCGTGGCTACCTTGAGATGCAGTCTCAGGGCACAACAATGCTATGGCATGTGGCACACAACATGAGTGGATGCAGAGTGCTGTGTAAAGCTGCTCAGAATAAGAATTCACTGTAATTTTGAGCATGTGATCCATCTGTCGATGTAGAAAAATAACACATTTGAGGATGTGTTTATTTATGTAAAAGTACAAATTGTATATCCTTGTTAGCATACTGAATCAAATGTCGAAACCAAATTCCAAGTACATTTTCTGGGTCTCTATTATATATGCAAGAATATAGAGACAAGACACTAAGTATACCAACATACTTGGTATTAACTCTTTTGTAAGTTGTTTTTCCTCCCCCTCTAAAACAAAACAACCAACCCCACAAAAAAACAGCAGTGAAAAACAAAACTAAACAGGAAAAGCCTGATTTTTTTGTTTTTGTTTTTGTTTCAGAGAGAGATTTTTTGCTATAACTCACATGAACTTGACTGAGACACCAAGAGAAATTGAGAAATCACCTCCCAGGCTCCCGGGGGATGCCCAGGCCCTCCGCAGTTCTTTCAGGATTTTGGACAAACATGTAAACACACCGAGTGTGAGTTTAAAGCCATGACATTCTGGATTCAAACCATGGCTGACCATGTGGGAGTCCAGTGCCTTAACCACTATGCCACCTACTGGCTTATTAGCCTTCTTTTTTTAGAGAGAGATTTTTTTTCTATAGGGTGTGTATGCTTACCAGACAGAGACAGAGAAAAGGAAAGTGAGAAATCACCCCCTAGAAAGGATGGCTATACCAGTTTCTTCTCCTCCATTCTCCTCATGAGATTTTGGGCATCTGTGCACATGTGCCTGGCACAAGTTTTAAGCCATCAGGTCCAGGACTCAAATCATGGTCGACTATGTGGGGTCTAGTAACATAACCATCGTGCCATCTGTTGGTCCCATTAGCCTGCTTTTAATATGTCCTAGTGATGGATCATCTCAAGTTCATTTTCAGAAGCATATGAATATTTCATATTTTGTATAATCAGCAGGTCCAAACATCACTCTCCTCTACCTGTGGAGCTGTAGTAATGGTTGCTATATCCCAGCAGTGGTTTATCATAGATTCTAATTGAGATATCTAAAATCTAAATAGAATAGCTCGAAAAGTCATTTTGGCAGCTTCATTCTCTAAAAAGCAACTCCTTTCCCAAAACTGACTTAGAAAATAACATAAAAATTTTGGGGGGAACCAGCTGATAGTGTAATATGTCACTGGATTCCTATGTAGTCAACCACAGTTTGAGTCCCTGACATGGTGGCTTAAAACTCACACCAGGTGCTTAAGCATGTGTGCCCAAGATCCTGAGAGGAGAATGGAGGAGAAGGAATTATGACATGGCCATCCCCATTAGGGAATGACTTCTCACTTTCTGTCTCTCTGTCTCTCTAGCAAGCACACACACACTAGGCCAAAAACAAAAACAAAAAAACTTCTCTAAAAAAATAGTCATACTGTTTATTGAATTTCTGTAGCATGAAAATATTGCAGTCAAAGAAATGGGAAATTAATCAAAAATATAAAGAGTGCCTAGACTCGAGAATTTTAGACTTTTGGAGAAGGTCTTAAAATGCTTCCTTTAATCATAATCTAATTTTTAAAAGTGCAAATCACTCATGGCTATAATTTTTTGTCATATGTACCTCATTCTAAGATACAGAGATCTTAATGAAACTCCTGAGAACACCCCAGATTTTTCTCTGTCTAAAATACCATCGTCTCTTATGTCCCACTTTTCTGTCTCAACCTGCGCTTCCAGACTCCACATCTAACTGCGAATCTAACAGCCTCCTTATAAACTCGTTGTTTTGCCTGTGCTGGCCCCTCATTGCTATTTGTTAATTACTTATTTCAGCTTTAGTTGATTTCCCATCACATATGCCAGTGATTATTCCAACTCATTCCGCTCTCCGTAGGATCCTCTTTGTTTCCTGGGTACTCTAACTAATAATGTGATTCTTTCTGTACCATCCATTATAGAAACCAAATTGCCATATCGTTCTTCTCTATTTCAAAAACAGGAGTCCCTGCATCCTCATATTTTTCCTTCCTCTTTCTCATGCTGATTCCTCAACACACCTACTATCTTAACCGTACCTGTGACTGGATCAGGGACATTAATGCTCCATTGACCATCCCTTTCTGTTTTACACAGAGAAGCAGTATGACAGAGTGATTAAGTACAGGTCTCTGAAACTAAACCTCCCACTTTAATTCTGACGCCATTAACTGTTTGTATGACCTCCTAGTGCCTTGGTCTCCTCACTCAAAATATGAATAATAATGGCAGAAATTATCAGTGTCTTATGAAGATTAAATTACTGGGAACCAGCAGTTAGCGTAATGGCTATATTGCTGGACTCCCACGTAGTCGACCACGGTTCGCATCCCGGACCCGGTGGTTTAAAACTCACACCCGAAGCATGTGCATGCGTGCCCAGGATCCTGAGAAGAGAATGGAGGAGAAGGGATTGCGGCATGACCATCCCCCCTGGTGGGTGATTTCTCACTTTCTGTCTCTATGTCTCTCTCTGTCTGTCTGGTGAGCGCACGCACCTTATAGCGAAAACCTCTCAAAAAAAAAAAAGATTAAATTACTAAAGCATTTAGAATTCTACACGATACATAGCAAGCACTCCAATGTTAGGAGCCACTCCTACTTTTGTCTCTCAGCTTCTTTCTCTACCTCACATCTTTCCATAATTCCTCCATGTCTTTAACCACATGTGCCATTTTTCTTTTTTACTTCAACGCCAACCTTCTTAGGAAAGAATGATTTATATTTACTGCTGAACTTGCTCACATCAATAATTTCCTAGACTTTGGCTCCCAAATCCTATTTCTATTCTTATCTTCCTTCATTTCTACACTTAGCACTGCTTTCCTTTCCAAACTTTCTTCCTGCTTCACCTGCATCACTCTGGTTGATCCTGATTTGCTTCTTACTGTTCAGGTTCTTTTTCTGTTTCTCCAAGTCCTTTTCTTCCTCTACTCCTTGATCAAGCTATTCCCCTGAGGTTTGACTATGCTATATCCCTGCTTCTCACACTGGGTGCACTGCAAGGGTAAAGTACTGTTAAGTATCATTGAATAATCAAGAATTTGAAGATAAGTTGGATTTTTACTTCACATTAGGATGAAAACACAGATATTTGAATGATGAGATTGCTTTATCAGTTGGCTACACTCATAAAAGAGTCCTTCAAGATGTGTTATTTGCCAAGATCAGCAGTTGGCGTAATGGCTATGTTGCTGGATTTCCATATAGTCAACTGCTTTTTGAGTCCCGGACCCCGTGGCTTAAACTCATGTTGGGCACATGTGTGTGTGTGACCACGATCCCGAGGGGAGAATGGAGGAGAAGGGATTGCAGCGTGGCCAGTGCACACACCCTATAGTAAAAACTTCTCAAAAAAATAAATAAAAAAAAATTTAAAAAGATGTCTTATTTGCCAAAGTACTTAAAAGATAGAACTGATGAAAAAAACTTTAGCAAGATATGAGCATTTTGGTTAACACGATATAACTCAAAAAACAATATTGCACTCATATCTACATCAAGCAAACTTTTTTTTTATGATTTCTTTTTTTGGGGGAGAGGTTTTTGCCATAGGGTGCGTGTGTTTGCCAGACAGACAGAGAGAGAGAGACAGAGAGACAGAAAGCGAGAAATCACCCCCCAGGTCACGCCACAATCCCTTCTCCTCCATTCTCCTTCCGGGATCTTGGGCACATACGCACACACATCTGGTGTGAGTTTTAAGCCACCAGGTCTAGGACGCAAACCGTGGTCAACTATATGGGAGTCCAGCAGTATAGCCATTACGCTAACTGCTGGTCCCCCATCAAGCAAACTTTTGAAGGCACCAATAAGCAACAAATACACTCTGCTTCTGATTGTGCTCCAATATATTCTTTCATCCAAAATAGTGTTGAGCTGTTACTGTGCCAACCTCTGTGACAGATCCTGGGGATTCAAGTCTTAATAAAACAGACATAGTCTTATTCTTAATGTCTTTATGTTTACCAACGGACCATTTTAAAGAGTTTCTTCCCCTTGATTTTTCTTAGCATATACAATTACTTAGTAAAATTGGAAATTTTTTTATAATACCATATTTTTAATTTTGATTATTTTATAACAAAAATAGACCTAAAACACTTATATGTAGATGGATTCTTACTCGAAAAATATTCATTGTTAGAAATTTCTAATTCAGCTATAAAATAGGTTTTTTATTTGAGTAAAAAAAAAAACAGCATGATAAAATGAAAAAATAATTTTTTTACACTTACAATGAATTGTGAATCACATATGATTGCTTATTTGCCAGAGTTTTCCCAAAAGTCTGAACACTCTCACTCAACTGTTGAAAAATAAACTTGTGATGAAGTTTTCAAAGAGAGTGACAAAATTGTAAAATGAAATAAAAGTTTGAGAGTTGAATAGAGATTTCAGAAGGTGAATAATTCAAAGCTTAACTTAATATGACAAAAATTATAGCCTCAGTCACAAAACAAAGATCATTACTCATATTTCTTCATTCAAAATGTCGTTTCTGAATATTTCCATGGAAATGTAATAAATCTAACCAGTGGGTGAGAGACTCATAGAATCCACACTAGACAAGTTGACAAGTGTATCAACAACTCAGCAAGGTGATACACACAATGGCATGCCCATCAACATTGGCAAGAGTAGCAAGACAACATGGTGCCTTCCTTCCACTGACTCTGGCCTTCCCATACATGGCACACAATATCTTTTAAAAAATCATTTCCTCAGTGCCCACACGTATTTATGAAATACTTCCTAAGAATAAGATAACACTAAGGCAAAGAAGAGGATGCATAGAGATACTGAATCCAATGTAAATATATGATCATTAGTCTTTAATTTAGTCCAGTGATATATACAAGAAAGTGATAAGTTCCATGAATAAAATCCAGAGGGTTGTCTTTTAGTCATCACTTTCCCCCAGTAACTACATGAATCCATTGGCCATTCCCTTTTGCTGTTTTAACAATTTTTACTTCTGATTCTATGCAACTCATACTCCACATGCCAAGTACAGTAATCATTTTAACTCAGATTGTTTAGTGCTCTTGATTAAAACCCTCAAGGATTTGCTACAGCATTTAAAATAAAATTGATTTCTCCGCCTGCTCTACCAGGCCTAGACTCAATCTTTCAGTTTCATTCTGTACATGCTGCCCTAGCCTTTGTTTATTGTCCATATTAACTTTCTTAAACCTCAAGACCTTTACACATATAATCTTTTTCCTCGGTCTTAGCATAAATTTTTTCCCTAGTCTTGGCATGATTGTATCTTCCTTGCTATTCAAAGGTCCAGTTCAAAGTTGCCTATTCAGGGAAGTTTCTTTTACCACACTCTCCCATTTCCCCACCACTCTTTTTATTTATTTATTTATTTTCAGAGAGGTTTTAGCTGTAGGGTGTGCATGCTCACCAGAAAGACAGAGCGAGACAGAAAGCGAGAAATCACTCCCCCAGGGGAGATGGCCACGCCACAATCCCTTAGCCTCCATTCTCCTCTTGGGATCTTGGGCACACACACACACACACATCCAGTGTGCGTTTAAGCCGCTGGGTCCGGGACTCAAACCACGGTCGACTACATGGGAGTCCAGCAACATAGCCATTATGCTAACTACTGGTCCCTTCCCCACCACTCTTGAACTTCCTGCTGTTTTGGTCCATCTTAGTACTTGTTGCTGAAGGTCCTAGCTCATTATTTAGTTACTTCTCTCTCATACTTTAGAGTAAGTGCCATGAGAGGTTTAGTCAGTTGCGGTAATAGGCATATCTTTAGTGCCTGCAATCATTCCTGGTAAGTGGGCATTCAATGAAGGTTTGTTGATTAAGTAATAATACAACATAACCTTACTTATAAATAAATGAATCAGAACAAAATTTAAGTGTGACTAGATCATATAGTGGAAAGAAGAATTTATGCTTATTTTTAAAATCAAATGCTGAGTGAAGCAAGCCATGTTATGAAGAAGTGGCATTGTATGTCCCCACTTAATACATACCAAGTGTCTGCACTCTATGACTGCAACTAATTGACTAAAGGATATAGAAACACAGTATATAGATGTAAATACCAGATATAGTGTGTGTGAAAGAGGAGGGTCTGAAGAAGGACACTTGGGGGAGGGACAGGGAGGCAAAGCATTAATGGCACAAAGAGGTGTGGTATTATCTGTTGAAGATATTTTGTAGTTCTATCAACATTACCAGGGAAAAATGTTCACCTGTTGAAATATCTATTTTGTAAGACAAATAATAATGTGATTGAATGTATGGAAGAGAATGAAATGAAAAAATATATTTAAAAAAAGGAAAAAAAATGCAGGAAAAAAAAAACATTTAAATAAAGTGGGTAATGATGGGAAGTTGGATGTCTCCTGATGGGCACTATCACTTTTCAGGAAACCACACACACACACACACACACACACACAAATAAAATGTATCATACTAGAAAAAACTGCATTTTGAACTATGCCACCAAATAACCTGGGTAAAAACTTTGACGTCCTATGAGGTTCTGGGTATGTAAATGAGTTGGCAAGTTTTGATGATCTCTGCTCTATATTCTATCCCTGAAAGTATCTTGTCCTCTCATGGCCTTAACTGTCATTCACTTCTAAGCAGAGGACCCTTAGATATTTCCCTCATCAATCATGCTCTTATCTCACTTCTCCATTTGCTAAATAATTCTCTCAGACATCTCAGACTCTGTCTGCCCAAATACATCATCATTCCTCAGAGACAGACCCTCTTCCCCTGCTTCTGGTCCCTGTCAGGCTGGTAGCCTTTTGGTTTTCTTTGCCTCCCTTTCTGTCTTTGGTGTTCCTCGCCCTCTGCTCCATACACACCTTCACAAAAGTTTCAAATCAGCCTCTCTGTTTTTATAGCCACTACCCTGGGCCAGGCTTCCCTTATTGTTTGCCTAAACTGCTATTAAACTTTTCTAATTAGCTTTTCTCAGTAAAATTGTTCCCTATCTCCAACCCATTGGTCCCTAAATCATAGCTCTGTTCACTGCACTCCCCAACTCAACGCCTTCCATGAGTGCCCCTGACTGCAGAAGATAAAGTCTATCTCTAACTTTAAAAGGATCATATTCCAGGACCAGCAGATGGAGTAATGGTTACACCGCTGGACTTCCATGTAGTTAATGCAGGTTTAAGTCCTAGATCTGGTGACTTAAAACTCACTCCAGGTGCATGGGCATGTGTGCCCAAGATCCTCAAAGGAGAATGAAGAAGGGACTGGCCATCCCCCCTGGGGGGAGGGAGGTGATTTCTTACTTTCTGTCTCTCTCTGTCTCTCTGGGGAATGCATGCACCGTGTAGCAAAAAAAAAAAAAAAAAAAAAAAAAAAAAAAACCTCTTTAAAAACAAAAAAAAAAAAGTTCACATTCTATAAAATGCCCCTGATTGTTATTTCTATTTTATGTTCTTCAACTGCCTTTTTCCTCCCACAATTCTTTGATTTATGGGAAAACCCTTGAAGAACCCTTCATGGGGAAGCCAGTTAATAGCATGATTGTTAGAGTGTTGGACTCCCACATGGCTAACCGCGATTCAAGTACCAGAACTGACAACTTTCTCTCTCTCTGTCTTTCCCTGGTGAGCACACATATCCTATAGCAAATTAAACAATTAAGATAGTAAATAAAAATAAATAATTCTTAAAAAAAAGAATCCTTCATGATTCAACATTCTAAAAACAACCTCTATATTTATTTTTTCATTTCTGATTTTTTTAGGACAGTAATTTCTCTTTCCAATCTGAGATTCCCATGTTTCCTACATTCTGGGCACTTATTTCATGTTGATTTGCTAAATAAATAAACCTGTCTTTCTTTCAACACCAAGCTTATGGCCCCTTCTCCAAACTTTCCCAACCCACCATCCCATCAGAGTACTCCTTCCTGCCATTAAGCATTTATTGCCCATGCTCAGTTAGTATATTAAACATATTCTGCTTTCAAGTATAACTAGTTAGGAACATATCTGTCCTCCACACTAAACTGAAAATTTTTTATGGCTAAGACTATCATTAATTAGTAGGTGAGTACTAAAGTTAGGATGAAGGTGATGTATTTGTGGTGGTGGTGGTATTGATGTTGATAATGTAATGGGTAGGGTGAGTTGTATCTGTGAGAGTTGAAAGTATGGCCAGCCCAGCATTAGCCTTCATAATGTGGAAACTTCTCATACTAAGAATTATATTTTTTCTATTTGGTTGCCTAAAATCCTCAATTGTTCCAGGTAACAGCATCAATGCGCTCTCAGACCACAGATGTAAACTGTACAATCATTACCATTATCACCCATGCCTAAAATGCTTAGTAAGAGCACTGGACAGGAGTCAGGAGTAATTATTCTAATTAATCCTCATGTCTTAATGCCCTAATTGCCCAGACTTTCCCCAGAACAACCATGACCCACACACTGCTAAAAGAGTTGATTAATATCCAGGATCAGGAGAGCCAAAAGCTATAAACCAGATATTTCCAACAGAACATTCATTCCTATACTCAGATAAAAGATTTTGTCACATTTTGAAGTCAGCATACATCAAACCTTAAATACCAAAAGATTTTGAACTACACATACTCCATATCATATTTGGCCCATAGATAACGTGGCATCTTAAAATTCAGTGCTTCTGTTGGAAATGGGTATAGCATAATGTAGAACATAAAAATATAGTGGACAACTCAGAACTCCTCATATTTTATTTTGGAAAGAAATATTAATTTACAATCCAAGCTATGTATCTTCCTGACATTGTTAGCCTCTTATAAAATTTATCTAGGGAGAATAGTCAGGAGAATTAACTACTCATGAATTAAAGAAACTCTATTATATAGATGTTAGAATGACCTTATGATTTCACAAACATTAATTATGCACAAAATTTTGAAGGTCTATGATATCATAAATAGATTTTAAGGAGAATTAAACATGACGGGGGCTATTTGCTTTCCTTTATCTATCTACCATGTCAGTTCCCAACACATCCTGCCATTGTAGAGTAAATCAAAACAAGAGCCAGGAAAACACGGGAGCCAAAAAATTTGGTAGATCCTAAGTGCAAGCCTGCAGGCTGCTGCGGAAATTCAGAACAGCAGCTGTGGGAGGCCCAGGGATAATTTACACGTACAACTTCCCTCTAAATCTGTGTTTGAATCAAAACCAAAGTATGTTTCAAGCAGCTAAATCTGCCTCATGAAAAATAATATGTTTACATGCATTATTTAGATCTATATTTTACCTACTAATAAACCAGTTTTTTTTAATTAGAATTCCACATTTATTAAATTGCAAGAAATTTATGGTAAGAATATTTAACTACTGAAAAACCTATTGAAATTAAACAAATAGTATGTCTTATAGAAAGACAGAGACAGAGAGAATAATCTTATATTACAGGTTAAAGTAACTAGAATTATTTAGCCCACAGAGAAAAAAATATCAAATACAATGGACTATCGGTGAAGCTTAAGCAATTTATAATAAAGAATAATAAAATAAATCAGCTTTATTTTCTAGCTATCATCTTGAAAGGCTATAAGGAAGTACTATATTACCAACTGATTAGGGAGAAATGATATTAATTATTTTTTCATACTTGAGGAAAATACAGTAAAATCTTTTTATAGAATAGGTTATATCTAAGAATGGTAACTGTGATAAAGATAGTAATAAGTAGAGTTAATGACTTATTGGAGAGAGTATAAATCTAGTCCTCTTTAGACTGTGGCAAGTTGACATTTATCCATTTAATCTGACCAATGGATATAGATACATTGAATAATACAGGCTTGTGATCTGAGAGAAATTGACCACATAATACTATTTCTGTACTGAGTTCTCATCTATAGAATTACAATGCTAAATTTTAACGTCTCTCTTTAATGACATCAAATCACCCTGTTTCCTGACAATCCCATAACTAAAAAGGAAAAGAGGTTACATGGACTTGTTCATTCCACATGAAGGAAGTGCTTGTTTCTAGAATATATTACTTTGGCATCCTGTAAATTACACTGTGAGCTTTAGAATAACAGATTTGAATTCAGGTCCTACTCCTTCCAGGCAAATGATTCATTCTCTCAGCTGCTTCCTTAACATGTAAAATGAGAGATAATTTACCAGGCAGGGTGCTTGTTAAAATTAAATGAAATAATACATGTGAAGCACCTACCATAGAGCTTTCCATAGATCAGGCATTAAAAATATATTATTGGGTCATTGGAAAAGTCATGGAGTATTTTTCTGTTTCTTTGTGCAAAAATGTGTCATGACTTTTCCAATGACCCAATATTTCACACCCTACCCACCCTTTGTTACTTATGATGAGTCCTTTTAGGTGAAATTGTAAAGCAAAAGATATTCCATGACTTTGTGAGATTTTGTTGCTGTTCAGGACTCCTTTGAAAGAAAAACTATATATTTAAAATCCATATTGTATACTTTGAAGACTGGCAATTCTTCTTGCAGAATATGTCTTTGCAGGTAAGTAGGGAGAATAATGTAGATTCACTCTGTTGACAAGCCATGGCCATCACCACCAAATAAAATGTGTCTGAATCAAGCATCTGGTTCTCCTGAAAGTGCCATTTGCAATGGAAAATAGTTTCCAGATTTAGCAAAACAGATATCTATATCCAGATCTACACAATACCACTCCAAACACATATGATGTAATAAAATTTTTTTTTTTTGAGAGAGAGAGAGAGAGAGGGAGAGAGAGAGAGATTTTTGCTATTAGGGTGCATGTGCTCACCACAGAGACAGAGAGACAGAAAGTAAGAAATCACCCTCCCCCCATGGGGGATGGCCATACTACAATCCCTTCTCCATTCTCCTCTCAGGATTTTGGGCATGCATACACATAAGCCCAGCATGAATTTCAAGTCACTGGGTCTGGGACTTCAAACGCAGTAAGCCACGTGGGAGTCCAGTGCCAGTATGCCACCTGCTGGCCCTATTTGCCACAGGATACCTGCACTTGCTGGAGGGAGAAAGAGAGAGAGAGCGACATGGAGACAGAGAGGGGAAAGTGAGAAATCACCACCCAGTGGAATTGGTCACACCACAATCCTTTCTCTTCTAGTCTTCTCTCAAGATTTTCAGTATGCATGCACATACACGCTGGTGTGTTTTTTCAAGCTCTGGGATCTAGGACTTAAACTGCACTCTATCTTGTAAAACCACATCTGCCTTATGGGACCCAGCTGCTCCAACAACTACGCCACCAGTTGGCCCAACCTTAATATACTTTTTATTTTTTGGAGAGGTTTTTGCTACAGGGCACGTGCGCACACCAGACAGAGAGACACAGAGACAGAAAGTGAGAAATCACCCCCCAGGGGGACGGCCACGCTGCAATCCCTTCTCCTCCATTCTCCTCTCAGGATCTTGGGCATGCACGCACACATGACCTGCATGAGTTTAAGCCACTTGGTCCCGGACTTGAACCTCGGTCGACTACATGAGAGTTCAGCAACATAGCCATTACATTAACTGCTGTTCCCCCTAATATACTTTTAATCAGTTATTTACTGATATCTATGCATGACTGGTAGAATGTCTCACCTTTCATCTGTGTTGTTGTTTAGTAAAACATTAATTTTTCTTGAGAGACAAATGACATTTTCTTTCTGTTCAAAATTCACCCTTTGGTTGTATACTAAGAACCAGAACAAAAAAAACCCCCAGCAACTCATCTTTGGTGTCTCATAACCACCTCATTAGTGATCACTTCAAGTTTTGAAGGGTTTAGCATTAGGAATTTCAAAGGAAAGATATTCAAAGCCATCTTCAAAAGTCAATGTTGACAGTACAACAACAAGAAAGATGCTTTGGTTATTCTACTATTTTTACACTCCAGGAATTCA
The DNA here is from genome assembly GCF_000334495.1 of Tupaia belangeri chinensis. Lineage (NCBI taxonomy): Eukaryota > Metazoa > Chordata > Mammalia > Scandentia > Tupaiidae > Tupaia > Tupaia belangeri. The sequence continues at coordinate 908,009 of NW_006159709.1, read as the reverse complement.
AAACATGCTCTTTTAACAGTGAATGTTATGTTACACACTTTTTTAGCACAATTAAAGGAAACAAACAAAAAGAATAAATGACACTAGCTAGCTATATATAAGTTTACTGTTTAAAGTCAAACAGTTACCATTAACCTTAAATATGAATCTCAGAATTAATTAATTTCACCACCTAAAGGGCAAATATGCCCTTCATTCTTTTTATTTATTTATTTTTTGGAGAGGTTTTTGCTATAGGGTGTGTGCGCTCGCCAGACAGACAGAGAGAGACGGAGAGACAGAAAGCAAGAAATCACCCCTCAGGGGAGATGGCCACACCGCAATCTCTTCTCCTCCATTCTTCTCTCGGGATCTTGGGAACCCACGCACACGCGCCCGGCATGAGTTTTAAGCCACCGGGTCTGGGATGTGAACTGCGGTCGACTAAGTGGGAGTCCAGCGACATAGTCATTACACTAACTGCTGGTCCCCCCTTCATTCTTGATGACACCCTGAGGACTCAGTGATTCTGCCTCTTAGGATGTTGAAAACTGGTATGGCATATTCAGAGGAGGACATTTCACCCCATATGAAAGAGACAAAGAGTTTATCCTGGATCACAGTTACCAATACACTTTCTATCGGGTTGTTGGAAAAATCATGACACGTTTTGAGAGGGTTTTTTTTTTTTTTTTTTTTTTTTACTTTAGGACGGGTG
>NW_006159709.1:899985-907293 GCF_000334495.1 Tupaia belangeri chinensis | reverse complement strand
TGCGCTCGCCAGATAGACAGAGAGAGACATAGAGACAGAATGCGAGAAATCACCCCCCAGGGGGGATGGTCACGCCGCAATCCCTTCTCCTCCATTCTCCTCCCGGGATCTTGGGCACGCATGCACACGCGCCCGGTGTGAGTTTTAAGCCACCGGGTCCGGGACACGAACCGCAGTCGACTACGTGGGAGTGGAGCGACATAGCCATTACGCTAACTGCTGGTTCCCAATGACACGTTTTTACAGAGAAAAATACATCATGACTTTCCCAACAACCTAATAGAATAAGTGTAGTGAAAGGAAAGCACAGAGAGAAATTATGCAAGAGGCATGTGGGAAACAGACATAGAGTCTTCTCTCAGTCTTTTCTCCAATAAAAACATTTCTAAGGCAGAGGTTTGGGATGTAATAAAAATAATATGTTCTATTATCTCCGAGTCCCTTTTATGTGCTAGAGACGAAGGACTACAATGTTTCAAAGGAATCTTAGAACTCTTTCCTTTAGCAGAAAACTATGTCTTGGAAAGCCTGATCTTCCCTCTCACAGGGAAAGTAGACATTCGTGAGGTAGAGAAGATGTAAGAGTGGCAAATGACATGGGAGGTAGAGGGGAGGTGGAGGAAGAGCACATACACAAAGGCAAGGAGCATGCAAGTCAAAAACAGATTCAGGGGATTGTACGGCTTCCACATAGCTAGAAATAGATTGCATGTCCAAAAACAGATCACGTGTTCAAAAATATACTTGTTTCCCACTGTCCCTATAACAAATTACCCCAAATTTAGTGATTTAAAACACCACAAATCTAATCTCTTACAATGCTGCAGGTCAGAAGTCCTAAATTAGTCTTACAGAGCTAAAATCAGGATGTTGGCGGAATTGATTCATTCTGGAGATGCCAAGGGGAAATTCATGCCTTTCCTCTTCCAGTTTCTAGAGGCTAACAGTATTCCTTGGCCTGCCACATCACATCAATTTGCACTTCTGTTGTCACATTGTCTTCTGCCTTTGACCTTCTTGCCTCTCTTTTAAGGCCCCTTATTCTTACATCTAATAGCTGCCTGGATAATCTTTCCACTTCAAGACCATTAAATTAATCCCATCTGCAAAGTTCTTTTTGTCATATGAGGGTACATATTCACAGGTTCCAGGAATCAGGGCATGAAGATCTTTTGGGAACCAGTTCACTCACCATAGGAAGTTACAAAACTGAGGACAAGGTGAGAACCAGCAGTTAGCGTAATGGCTATGTCGCTGGACTCCCATGTAGTCAGTCGACCACAGTTCACATCCCGGACCCGGTGGCTTAAAACTCATGCTGGGCGCGTGTGCGTGCGTGCCCAAGATCCCGAGAGGAGAATGGAGGAGAAGAGATTGCGGTGTGACCATCCCCCCTGGGGGGTGATTTCTCGCTTTCTGTCTCTCTGTGTCTCTCTGTCTGTCTGGCGAGCGCATGCACCCTATTGCGAAAATCTCTCCAAAAAAACCCAAAAAACAAAAAAACCCTGAGGACAAGGTCAGTCATTGCTATGTGTTATTCATTATGCCAGACACTTTACATACATTATACAGTCATAACACTCTCCCTTACTTTTCTCTTTTTCTCTTCAAGACAGGATTATAGATGATGTGTGTGTGTTATATCTCTCCTTTGTAAGAGATTATTTAAGAGGTTTTTGCCTTAAGGCACATGCATTCATTGGAGAGAGAGCCAGCCAGACAGACATTAAGAGGGGAAAGGGATAAATCACCCCCCAGGGGACATGGCCACACTGCAATCCCTTCTCCTTCATTCTCCTCCGACAGGATCTTGGGTATGCACACACACGCCTGGCATGATTTTCAAGCCTTGTTCTGGGACTTGAATGGTGGTTTACCATAAGAGAGTCCAGCGACATAACTGCTATACCATCTCCCGGTCCCGATGATATTTAAAATATTTTTTGAATTGTGGGACCAGCAGATTGCATAAGAATGACATCACTGGACTCTCACGTAGTTGACCATGCTTTCAGTCCCGACCCAGTGGCCTAAAACTCATGCTGGGCATGTGTGCATGCATTGCCAAGATCCTGAGAGTGGAGAAGAAGGGATTGTGGCATGGCCGTCCCCCCGGGTGGTGATTTCTCACTTTCTGTCTCTCTGTCTCCAACTGTCACTCCAGCAAGTGCCCTACAGCAAAAATCTCTAAATAAAAAAAAAAAAAAAGAAGAAAAATTTGTACCTCTAATGCATTGAGAAATCAGAATGGACTCCAGCTAGCCTCTAAGAGCTCTTATTGCTGCATCACCCTCTATCTCTGAAGTACAAAAATTCCACATAGTCCCAGGAGAGCAATCTGGAAGGTCATACTGCGCACATGTGTATATACTGATTAAATATTAGTCTCTATAGTAACTGACCAAGGTAGGCCATCTTAGGTATTGTACATGCATTATTGTATTTAATCCCTAGTTTAACCCTTCAAAGAGAGGATTATTATCTCTATTTTACAGAGAAATTAAGACTCAGAAAAGTTAAATAACTTGTCCATGTTCTCATTGCAAGTCATTGTGAGAACCAAAGTCAACCTCTGTATGATTCTAAATCCTCTCTTCCTTTCATCAGGTTATGCTGAGTCTTATTCAAAAATCTAAAATAAAAATGTAATCTAGATTTGTAAGTATTATCAAATCAATATGATAGGTCATATAATAAATTAGATATTAGATTTACAAAAATATTATATAGGTCCCTCTTCAATGGCAGAGGTCAGGGTGGCATTTGACCCAACAGAGAAGGTTGAATCATTATATCTAATGACTAAATCAATTCTTGAGGGGAGCCCAAAAGGGCTCATTCACATGATCCCAATATTTGCACTGGCAAAGCAATCAGAGAGTATGAGGGCCCTTTCCAAAGACTCAATATCAAGCTCAGGGCTTGACATGAGAAAGTCTTTGGCTATTTCTACCAGTGCTACCAGTGCTTTCCAGAAGTGGTTCAATCTCTGATTTTAAAACTTACACAATGTCTGGGATCAGCAGTTAGCATAATGGCTATGTCGCTGGGCTCCCACATAGTCGACTGCGGTTCGCGTCCTGGACCCGGCAGCTTAGACTCACGCCGGGCGCGTGTGCGTGTGTGCCCAAGATCCCAAGAGGAGAATGGAGGAGAAGGGATCGCAGCATGGCCATCCCCCCTGGGGGGTGATTTCTCACTTTCTGTCTCTCTGTCTTTCTCTGTCTTTCTGGCGAGCGCATGAGCCCTATAGCGAAAATCTTTCAAAAAAAAAAGTTACACAATGTCAAAATAAGTTAATTATGCACCTCAAAGTTAGTTTAGGCATATAGAATTCAACAGTCTCCAAAAAAATACAATGCTGACCGATAAGTTTCAAGATAAGGTTTTCCTAGAAATATTAGTTATTATCTTTCATCATTCCTTGGAAATGTACCTGGTTTTTGTTGATATCTAATAAATGTTTATTCACTAGTTTTCTCAGAAAATATTTTAAAATAACCATGAAAAATCAACTGTAAGTTCATGAGATAAACATAGGTTAAAAGATCTCAAACAATGAGTTATCTCTGGATGCAAGAACAAATGTCCTCAAGCTCATATACACACATACACACACTTGTGCAATACAGCACACAATTTCGGAAGGACTCTCCAATCAGTGCCTTCAAGATATTAGAAAGAGGAAGTTCTGTTTATCCTCAGCAATTTCTGCTTCCCTGACATGGTAATTCCTATATCAGGAAAAAAGGATCTGAGCTTATTAGCAGGACGAATTACAATAACTGTAACAGGCCCGCTGGTGAGAGTGAAAAAAGGGTTGGTAAGTTTACACAAGTCATTAACCAAATACCATATTCAACTTTCTCTGCAAATTCCCACGGATATACCCAAGATGGCACATAAACTCATGTCTTCAAAATCTTATGTCGCTGGGCTCCCACATAGTCGACTGCGGTTCGCGTCCTGGACCCGGCAGCTTAGACTCACGCCGGGCGCGTGTGCGTGTGTGCCCAAGATCCCAAGAGGAGAATGGAGGAGAAGGGATCGCAGCATGGCCATCCCCCCTGGGGGGTGATTTCTCACTTTCTGTCTCTCTGTCTTTCTCTGTCTTTCTGGCGAGCGCATGAGCCCTATAGCGAAAATCTTTCAAAAAAAAAAGTTACACAATGTCAAAATAAGTTAATTATGCACCTCAAAGTTAGTTTAGGCATATAGAATTCAACAGTCTCCAAAAAAATACAATGCTGACCGATAAGTTTCAAGATAAGGTTTTCCTAGAAATATTAGTTATTATCTTTCATCATTCCTTGGAAATGTACCTGGTTTTTGTTGATATCTAATAAATGTTTATTCACTAGTTTTCTCAGAAAATATTTTAAAATAACCATGAAAAATCAACTGTAAGTTCATGAGATAAACATAGGTTAAAAGATCTCAAACAATGAGTTATCTCTGGATGCAAGAACAAATGTCCTCAAGCTCATATACACACATACACACACTTGTGCAATACAGCACACAATTTCGGAAGGACTCTCCAATCAGTGCCTTCAAGATATTAGAAAGAGGAAGTTCTGTTTATCCTCAGCAATTTCTGCTTCCCTGACATGGTAATTCCTATATCAGGAAAAAAGGATCTGAGCTTATTAGCAGGACGAATTACAATAACTGTAACAGGCCCGCTGGTGAGAGTGAAAAAAGGGTTGGTAAGTTTACACAAGTCATTAACCAAATATCATATTCAACTTTCTCTGCAAATTCCCACGGATATACCCAAGATGGCACATAAACTCATGTCTTCAAAATCTTGTTAAAAGGACATTAGTAAATGAATCAAATTCATTGAATTTAGAGGAAAAACTGAACAAGTCCTGAGCCCCTTTATACCCTGACACTGAAGTTAATGTTATGTTTCTACCAAAAAGTAAACACAGTCTCCCCAATGGCCTGACTGAGGCACTTTGTTGCCTAGTTACCCTCATGTTCTCATAGGTCTTGGTTGCCTACCTCTGTGGAAATGAATTAAATACAGTAAATGAACCCTGACTTGGACACTTCAGGGTCTATTAGTTTATTCAGATCGAATCGTGCTTTGTTTATAAATGTTCTTAGAATTTCAGTCCTGCCCTTGGGGGGGGGGAAGTGCTCATAAACTATACATAAAACATGAAATTTATACTCTTCACATTTTATCTTATAATAAACATTATCATCTCTGAGTGCTAGGATGGAGATCCATTGTGATATGTTATCAGAGATGAGAAGAATTGCATACACTTCAATTAATTACATGCCAGGTTAATTCAGATAGGCTATACATAATGGTTTTTCAACACGGCATAAAATTAATGTAAGAGTGTATATGATTAAAATTACCTGGTAAGGTTAGGAAGCGAATAACCCATTATAAAATCTACAGTTTGGCAGATCAGAACATGATATGCAATATAACATGTTAAAATATTTAGCACCTATAAATACACTTTTTTAATATGAAGAGACTCAGAAAGTTCAAGGAAAAATTAAATGAAAGAACAAATTCATTTTGGTGCAAGATTTTTTAGAATCCCTGAATAGTTCTTTTTTTTTTTTTTTTAATAATATGCATTTTTCCATGAACTTCTTGAAGATTCCCTTATAGAACTATAAAGTACAGGAATAAAAAATATCTCATTTAAACATTTTTGTAAGCCATTCTCATTTCAATGAAGAAATAGGATGAGCATTGCTATCTTCACTTTATAGGCATTAGATATTTATAAAATTTTTAAGGCTCATAGATTGTCCTTAGTTTCAGCTTTAAGTTAGAGATCATTTCATTAATTCATAATTAACTTTCACTGATACTTATAAATTGCTTTTCCTACTCTGAACCCATTTGTTTATTTATTTATTGCTTTGCTCATTCATTGGTTCTATCAATATTTATGTGTTACTCACTATACTACATCCTAAAAAATTAAAGGCAAACAAGAGGGAGAATGTTCTTTGTCCTCAAAGAGTTTCTAGTGAAACAGAAAAGGCAAATATTGGACAAAACATCCTAAAGTGATTATTAAATTAATTAAATAAAATTTGTGTTATAAAGGACACAAAAGTACATTTTGAAAATGTACAGCTCCTTACTTATGTGAGATATTGTCCAAATAAAGAAAGCAAAGCTAGTTCTGAAAAATGGAACATGGTAACCAGCTTTTATTCTGACACTTTTTATTTTTAAAGTGATTTCTTAAATGATACTAAAAGATCTTAAGATGACTTTTCTTTTCTTTCTTTTTATCTAAATAGCCCATGTACTCACCAGAGAGAAATAAAGAGAAAAAGAGGAAGAGGAGAAAACAATCCCCATGGAGAATGGTCATACCACAATTCCTTCTTCTCCATCCCTTCCTCCTTTGAAGATTTTTGGCACACATATGCATACTCTGGTGTGTTTCTCAAATCAGATATGATATTGGGAACCAGCAGTTAGCGTAATGGCTATGTCGCTGGACTCCCACGTAGTCGATCATGGTTCGCGTCCTGGACCCGGTGGCTTAGAACTCATACTGGGCACGTGTGTGTGCGTGCCCATGATCCCGAGAGGAGAATGGAGGAGAAGGGATTGCGGCGTGACCATCCCCCCTGGGGGGTGATTTCTCGCTTTCTGTCTCTCTGTCTCTCTCTGTCTGTCTAGCGAGTGCACGCGCCCTATAGCAAAAACCTCTCCAAATATAAAAAAAAAAAAACTAAAAATCAGATCTGATATTCAAACCACATGGTCGAGCATGTGGGATCCAGCTGCCCTTACCACCAAACAACCAAGCCAGCCTAACAACTTTTTTTCAGCCTCATACATATTATCAAATTGATACAAAATGAAATATTGTATTGAAAATGAAATATAATGAAAATATAACATAGGTATATTTATATTACCATTATTTTGAAGATCTGGGAGAAATTATATGGCTCCATTTTTTTCTTGCAAGTCATTACTCATATCATATATATATATATATACACATAAATATATATATGAGACAAGGTTCTGAGTATCCAAATATGTCTGTAGTCCTGAGGTCATGAAACCCGTATCTTTAGTTTAATCTGCACCAAAATATTCATGTGTACTTTCTAGTTTTCAAATTTCATCAAAAACTCACAGACTGGCCCAGTCACTGTGGCACAGCAGTAATGCAAGTGCCTTGCATGGCTGGGAGTTGCATGTCTAACACAAGTTAGGATCCCAGGGTTGGCCTGAAAATATCGAGCACACACACACAGGCACCCAGAATACTGAGGAGCTAGAGGGTCAGGGAAAGA
>NW_006159709.1:887452-887789 GCF_000334495.1 Tupaia belangeri chinensis | reverse complement strand
ATCATATATATATATATATATATATATATATATATATATACACATAAATATATATATGAGACAAGGTTCTGAGTATCCAAATATGTCTGTAGTCCTGAGGTCATGAAACCCGTATCTTTAGTTTAATCTGCACCAAAATATTCATGTGTACTTTCTAGTTTTCAAATTTCATCAAAAACTCACAGACTGGCCCAGTCACTGTGGCACAGCAGTAATGCAAGTGCCTTGCATGGCTGGGAGTTGCATGTCTAACACAAGTTAGGATCCCAGGGTTGGCCTGAAAATATCGAGCACACACACACAGGCACCCAGAATACTGAGGAGCTAGAGGGTCAGG
>NW_006159709.1:885350-887427 GCF_000334495.1 Tupaia belangeri chinensis | reverse complement strand
AGCATGATGAGACCCTGAGAGGGGTGTTTCTCTCTCTCTTTCTCTCTCGTGCACATGTACACACACACAAGCACATACACAGTATCATAACAAAAAACGGAAAAATAAAAACACAAACGTCCTTCCTCAGTGTTAAAATTATACTAGCCACCACAAGAAATTTCAGCTATTGTCTTGAGGTTCCTTTCATTCTCTTTTGGATAACAATGAGTAAATAGAACCAGTTAAATGTCACAATGGTTGTTTAGGTTTCCCCACTTAACATTCCTGAATGTCCTATTTGGCATAGAAACAAATTATGATTCTAAGAGTTATATTTTTATTGTTTGTTTAGAAATAGATTTTGAATGCCCACATTCACTCTATTATCAGACTGGGACCACTTCCCTTTCAATTTGCCTGATTGTCTATTTATTGAAATGATATTCTTTAAATTTCACAAGTAAAAGAACACTGGACTCTTATCTATCTGTATCTTCCATCAGCTAAAAGTTTTATATTTTTCTCTTTTTTGGAGAGTTTTTGCCATAGGGAGTATGCACTCACCAGAAAGACAGAGAGAGACAGAGACAGAAAACAAGAAATCACCCCCCAGGGGGGATGGCCACACCACAATCCCTTCTCCTCCATTCTCCTCTCGGGATCTTGGGCACACACGCACACATGCCCGGCATGAGTTTAAGCCACCAGTCCAGGACTCGAACCACAGTAGACTACATGGGAGTCCAATGACATAGCCATTATGCCAACTGCTGGTCCTGAAAAGTTTTATATTTTTCTTAAGATCTAAGCAAAATTCTGTTTTGAGCTTTTCTAATATAATGACCTATATAGCTCACCAACAAAAAAACAAAGCCTCTATTTTGGGCACACATGTGTCATTGTGTAGAAAGACAGAAGTGTTGACAAATCGCCAGCAGGACATGAGCAGGGTCTTACTCTTCCCCATTGGAGTGGGATGTTGTGATTACCTATCTCCACACTCTCATCACTTTTCTTTGTGAATAAAATGCTAATAAAGATAAGCCTGCTGGTTAGGTAGAGATTCCACCATTAGACACAGAAGGACACTGTCTAACTAAAGTTGAGTACTGTCTGTAGCCCATGTCATTCACCTTATTGTAACTTTGAATTAATTAATTAATCAGTTTCCATTTAGGTTATTACTCAGAAATACCCACCCTACAGTGATTCTTGCCATATTATTAACCATTGAAATTGATCTTGTTGTATGAGGTAATATTTTAAAAGCAAAATGACCAACTATATATATTATATAGATAGCTGATGTGTGGTGTACACGCATTCATAACTAAGACATAGCCATGATGGCACAGCAGTGGTGATGCAAAGCACAATACTGGAAGCCACCAGGAAGATCAGGATTCAGTTCCTGGGTTGACTTCTACAGACACGGTGTGAGTGCCCGTGTTCCTGTTGGCAGGAAAGGCTGGGGACGATGATGACTTGAGAACCTGTTGAGAGTGGGGTGCTTGCCTCTCTCTGTCTCTCTCTCTCTCTTTTTCATGAAAGAAGAAAAATAAACAAATAATGTTACATTATAGTATAATGAGCTATTTCTTTTTACCATCTGAGTCAGTTGCTAAGTATTATTTCAGATAATTAACAACAGACATTAACTCACTATCATTACCTTAAATGTTTGTTTTTGTTTCATCTACTACAAAATTGATGAGGTAATATTTTATTTCTTCCAACCATGAGTATATTGTATACTAGTCCAGTCAAAGACATTACCATATATTGGGTTCATCAGGAAAGTCATGATGCATTTTGCATGAAAAAAATAGGTCATGACTGTCCTGACAATCTAACACATAATCAAAACAGATAACTTTCCATTTCTGTGCCCATTAAATGTTTTAAATAGTTCTTTTCTTTTTTTATATTTTCTACTTATAATTAAGTGAATTTGGGATTCTTTCATAATGATGGTGAGGAAAAAAATCCCTTCTGACTATAAGCTGAATATTTTAATTACTATACCTGGCTAAAATGAAAGCCCATAAAAGGCTCAGTAATTCATATTACTAACAATTTAAAAAAAAAAAAAAAA
>NW_006159709.1:875464-885330 GCF_000334495.1 Tupaia belangeri chinensis | reverse complement strand
AGATGGCATAATTATTACATTGCTGTATTCCCACATAGTCGGCCATGGTTTGAGTCCCAGATCCAGAAGCTTAGAACTCACACCAGGCTCATGGGTACACATCCCCAAGATCCTGAGAAGAGAATGAAAGAGAAGAGCTTGCTGCATGGCCATTCCCCCCAGGAGATGATTTCTTGCTTTCTGTCTCTCTGACTCTCTCTGTCTCTCCAGCAAGCACATGTACCCTATAGCAAAAATCTCTCTCAAATAAATAAATAAGACAGAGTCTCACTATGTCACAATATTCCTGCTTCAGCCTTCTGAGTAGCTGGGACTACACAGGTGCACCAACATGTTTAGGCCAATAATGTCAATTTTATAATTCAACTACTATTACTAATTGCTATAAAAATATAAACCATTCAGTATACACTGTTGTAAATTTTTATTTTGAGAAGTAATTCCTCAAGGATGAATACTAAGGGCCAGCAGTTGGCATAATTGTTATGTCGCTGGACTCCCATGTGGTCGACTGCAGTTCAAGTCCCAGACCCAGTGGCTTAAACTCATGCCAGGCACATGTGCATGTGTGCCCAAGATCCCAAGAGGAGAATGAAGAAGAGACTGTGGCATGGCTCCCCAGCGGGGTGATTTTTCAATTTCTGTCTCTCTATCTCTCTCTGTTTTTCTGGTGAGCATACGCACCCTATAGCAAAAACCTCTCAAAAAAAAAAAAAAAAGAATGAATTCTAGAACTATTACATAGATAGACAGATGGTAACTGCATGTCACTGGTTGAAAATTAAAATTTTTGGCTGATATTTGTGGTTTGGCTAATTTTTCCATAAGACTTTGTTGATATAACCATATATCTACATAGTATACAGTAGCCTGTATTTCTCTTGGGGAAAATGAATCAATGAATCATTCCCTGTCATGTCTCAGTCACTTGATGAGAGCAAGCCATACACCGAGGAAGCACAGCCAGTTCTTTTAGGCAAGAAGGGACCTTTTTGTGCCTTGCCAAGGCAACATGAGAAACAATGGTATACAGTTTTAATAGTAACATTTGAAAATAAGTGACTAATATACTACAAGATAATCCTTAAGACCTATAAGCTGGGCCAGCCCCATATCCTAATAGTTAAGGAAGCTGGATCCCACATAGCCAACTGTGGTTCAAATCCCAGCCCTAGTGGCTCAGAAAACATATTGGAAACATGTGTGTGCATTTACCAAATACCAATCAAAATGTAGGAAAAGAGATTGTGGCACCACCATGCCCCATTGGGTGCTTTCCCCTCTCTTTCTGTCTCTCTCTGGTGAGCACATGTGCCCTCCGGCAATTAATAACAACAAAAGACTCATGAGCCCTTTTGTTTAAGTAATCTCTCCTCAAGAAGCATATTTTGCTCTTTATCAAATGCCATTGCCTCGTCTGGATAGTTCTACCTGCAAGAAACAACAAAATGAACAAATAGACAAAAGTCGTGGGAGAAGAAATCAGGTTGGATAACTAACATGTTACACAGGAAATCCCTTGGTTAATTTCTGATCATAAAGTGTCCAGAATGCTGAAATAGTAATAGGCAGCAAGAAACAACTCAACAAACCAAAGAGATAATTATAAATGTGAAGCCATTGTCAAGGATTAAAGATAAGAAGGAGAAAGATACCATCAGTAGAGCCATTGTAAAGATCTGTGTCATCAATAAACATTGCTATATGCCCCAAATTATGTGTATGTCAGTTTCCCCAGCACATTGACATTCCCAGCTTCTAGAAGACAGAGACTGGATCATACTCCTTTTTATTTATCATGATTATATCATATAGTTTCATAGATTGCAAATATATGTTAAATTTAATTAAATGGCTGTAGAATATATAATCGCAACATGCAAAACCTTGTTAGTTTACAAGTGAAGTTACTATTGACATATACATCCCTCCCCTGTCTCATCGTCTCCAAACTTCCAGCAACATGACAATCTCACATAGAAGTCGGGCCAAGGAGAAAGGGAAGGAAATTGGTGAGACTAAGGTCACTCAGATGTACACACATCTCTTTGGTTATTTTCTCATATCTTTCTTCAAGTCAAGGATAAATTACAAAAATAGGTTTAGAACCACTCACTACAATCTACTTTCCATCAGTGTTAAATGGCTAAATTATACAAATAGCTTCTTGTATCAGAAAGATCAAAGCCTCTAAAAAATGTATATTTGGAGTGATCATTAATATAAATTATATATAATATATATATGTACATACACACACACACACACACACACACACACACACATATATATATACACATGAAAGTAATTAGTATGTATTATAAAAATAGCTAGGCATATGCCTTGTTCTAAGCATTATCATGTATTATCTCACTTTATCCACATAATAATTCTAATTGATGGAAATGATTTTCCAGTAAGACATACGAAACAATGAAGCTTGAAGTGCAGTATCTTGCCCAAGGTTACCCAGTTAGTGAGTAAACAGAACCAGGATCCAAAGCCAGGCAGTCCGATACAGATCCTGTCCTCCTTGCCTTAACAGAATACAGTCATCCTCTGTACCACAGGGCAGAGAGACCATGAAGACGGTGGTAACAAAATGAAACAAAATCATTTTCAAGGAGGGAAAAAAGAACAAGTTTACCAAAGAAACCAAGGGAGAAGGAAAAAGAAGAGGTGAAGAAGGGAAGGGAAGACAATATATATATATTAATAAAAGAAGGAAGTTACATGAACCTTTGTGGTTTTGCTATATATTTTCCTAATGAAATTGTAGGAAGATTTAAAACCTTTCAGTAACTGCTCATTGCCCTTCATCTCAGCTCATCTCAGTATAGAACTTGGGTAACTACCACATCAGAAACTCATTAAAAATAAAAAATACTAAATTACATGTGAATCTCACTCCCACTTCTATTCCTGAAAACTGTTCAATTCCTTCATTGTAAAATATTGAGTCTCTCTTGAGTGAACCCATCACAGCATTTTCCATCTCAGTTCAAAATAAAGAAGATCACTGGCTTACATGAACCATCTTTTCCAAATGAGGCTTGTAGGCTGTGCTGGAATCAAAAGTGCCAACACCCAAACAAGTCTTGATCAAGGCTCTGCTGACATTGTGAATGCTGTCTGTCACACGTGAAGGATGAAGAGAGAAGGGCAGCAGCAGGAGGGGGACAATCTGTCAAAAGAGCATGACCAGCTGCGATGATCACTGTGTTTCTGTGCTTAAAGGATTTCCTTTGCAAGTGGAAGTGGAAGAGACAGCAGGGTGTTTTATTAGCTTGTGTTTAGAAGTGCGGAGGGTTTGTAAATGAGCGCTAGATGACCACACAGTTCTTGTTCAGTGATTTCACATATCCCCATATAATTTGAAAGCATAATGATATATTTCCAAAGAGAAATTAAGTGGCCCAATTTCTGGAATTTGCTCTTAATCTCAAATAACTTATCTTTCAGGACTTGAGTTTCCAAATCTATAAAACAAAATGTCCCTGTTGGCTTTATAGTCTATAATTTTTTGATGACAATTACTTTCAATGATCCCCACTTTGCATGTCAAGCCAGCATATGAACATAAATACACACTGTATACACACACACACACACACACACACACACACACAAGTTCTATCTTGATATTATGACTTTCTATTTCCAGGTGAAACTACATTTTATTCAAGATCAGTTTTTATTTAACATATATATATATGGTGAACATGATACTCTTACTATGATATAGGAAGCTTATTCCAATATCTATCAACACCAACTGAAATGAATATTCTCATATACATAAACAATTGCTTTAGAATTGGTATTTAAGTCTTATGCTAAAGTAAATAAAAATGTTGAGTCATTTTATGAGTTAGATATGTAACTCAATGCCAGCTTATATCTAATGAAACCAAAGTCTCTACACAGAAGAAATAGGTGGGACCAGTGGTTAGCGTAATGGCTATGTCGCTGGACTCCCACATAGTCGACCATGGTTCGCGTCCCGGACCCAGTGGCTTAAAACTCATGCCAGGCGCATGTGCATGCATTCCCAAGATCCCGAGAGGAGAATGGAGGAGACGGGATTGCAGTGTGGCCATCCCCTCTTGGAGGTGATTTCTGGCTTTCTGTCTCTCTGTCTCTCTCTGTCTTTCTGGCAAGCACATGTGTCCTATGGCAAAAACCTCCCCCAAAAATAAAACAAAATACAACAAGAGGCAAGTATGAGACATTTAGATGTTGAAGATAAAGTCACATCAATCTTGGAATTATTAGTGAAGATGCTACATAAAATGGAAATAAAGATTAGTAACCAACCCAGCAAACATCCATAGCTATAAAATTTGAGAAATAACAAAATATAAATGTTAAGATGTGCTTATCTTCCTATCAAGCTGTATAGGTCCTCTGCATTGAGGCATTTGAAAGCACGTATGCCTTAGAAATCTAAATTATGCTACTGGCATTTAGTCACCAAAAAATTTTAAAAAGAGTGATATCTGGATAAAGCTTATGTTTTAGCCACACCTCCTCTCAGAAGCCTTTCCTTATTTGCTTTCTCCATTGCTCTTTAGTATCCCTCTTTAGAGAGTCCTCTTCTGGTCCTGTGACACTATAACTACCTTCTTTTTTTCTTTTAAGGTATATTTTATTTTATTTTGCCATAAGGTGCATGGACTCACCAGAAAGAGACAGAGAGACAGTGAAGGAAAAGTGAGAAATCATCCCCAGGGGGGATGGCCACACGGCAATCTCTTCTCCTCCATTCTCTTCCTGGGACTTTGGGCATGCATGCACATGTGCCTAATGTGAGTTTCAAGCTGCCTTGTCCAGCACTCAAACTGGGGTTGGCCACATGGGAGTCCAGTGCTTCAACCACTATGTCATCTGTTGGCCCTAATACTACCACTGTCTTATACTTGAAAACTTTTATTGCTTTTATTATTATTTTTTTAAGATTGTTTACTTCTTGTCAGCAAGAGAGAAATGAGACAGCACCCCTAACAGAGTCTTTACACCACCAGCCTAGACCAGCTCTAGATCATGGGCATGTGCATGCCTGACATGTTCAGGGAGGTTTCTAAATGTGAACGTGCCCCTCCACCATGTGGGTCTGCCTTACAGAATGCTGCGTTTTTACACTGTGCCACCATCTGGCCCCTGTTCTGATTTTTTCATTCTGATGCAGGTCTCTCTCATTAGCTAGCTGTGAGTTTTCTAAGGGCAGGGGATATGTATTATTTAACTTGCATAGTGCCTAGCACTCCATAAATATTAACTAAATAATTAATGTAAATAAGTATACTGGATTCTTATCACTAGTCTTTTTTTTACATAGAGTATATTGAAATGAGGTTTGGATATAGGTACTTAAGATTGAAACTGTTTTGTAATTGGAGAAAGTAGGTGTCATATTCACACAGAAGTTTTATATTCCTGTCTCTGGGTTAGAAACATAGCATTATGACTAACTACAATCATGTTAATAGGAAGAAGAGCTTAACCCTTGTTACATATAACAAAAGTGTAAAATCCTCAAAAATTTTGTATAACACATTTCTGTAAGTATAACTATTTTTCTGCAGAGTTTAATCAGATTTTACTAATCCACTTTTTCATAGTTTATTGGTATTTACTGCTCCTAAGTATGAATAAATGTTAAAAATCCACTGAACAGTAAGGTACTAAAAGGTGATCTTTAAAGAACATTTTTAAAACAGTGAAATTTGGGACCAGCAGATGATGTAATGGTTATGTTGCTGAATTCCCACATAGTTGACTGTAGTTCGAGTCCTGGACCCAGCAACTTCAAACTCACAGCCAGGAGCATGTGCATGTGTGCCCAAGATTCCGAGAGGAGAAGGAATTACAGCATGGCCATTCTTCCTGGTGGGTGATTTCTCACTTTCTGTCTCTCTGTCTCTCTGGTGAGCATACACAACCTATAGCAAAAATCTCTTAAAAAAAAAAATAAGTGAAATTTTGGACCAGCAGTTGGCGTAATGGTTATGTCACTGGACTCCCATGTTGTTGACAGTGGTTTAAGTCCCAGACCTGGAAACTTAAAACTCACAACAGGTGTGTGTGTATGTGTGTGCATGCCAAAAATTCATGGAGGAGAATGGAGGGAAAGGGATTGTGGTGTGGCCACCCCTTGTGGGGGGTGATTTCTCACTTTCTGTCTCTCTGTTTCTCTCAGGCAAGCACATGCACACTATAGCAAAAATCTCTACAAAACAAACAAACAAACAAAATTGTGAAACTTTAAAGGCCCCTAAATAAAAAATGCATAACTAAAGTTCTGAGTATTTTGAGTGACTTGTTTACTCTCCTTCCTGTCTCTTCTTGGAATCACTAAAACCATTGAGTATGGTTGAAATTGATAGTGTACTAAAGTCTGGGCCTTCTTTTTTGATTTGGAGTTTTACATATGATCTGCTGACTTTATATTGTGCTTGGAGATTGCTATTCTGTAAGCAGCTGAAACAAAAATAACAAAAAATGAAAGAAATGATGCTTCAGAGTTAAATAATAAAATCCCCATAAGGCTTATTTATATTTTACCCAATCTTACTCTCTCTATTTTGGATTTTAGTACAGTCATTATAAAATTGTCCATTCAAATTTATGATGATATAAATGAAAGTAATATCTTCAGAAAATGTGATCTATGTTCTTAACTTGTCTCCTGGGAAGAGAAGATGAAATAAACTTAAGAGTTGCTAAAAAATGTATCTATAAGAGTTCTTTTATGGAATGAAGCTAAGTGAAAGCTGATGAAAGAAAGATCATAAAAGTTAGAACAGCCTCATAAAAATGTGCAAGTTTACCATTAAAATAAAATAAAAAGGGTTTATATTGCCAATCCTTGTTCACTTCCAATATATCAGAGGAAAAAAAAGGGCAGTATTGTCATCCATAAGTTAGATGCCACATAATAAAACCATCATATGAAAATTCTTTTTGTTTATTTTTACAAAGAAAAGAAATCCTACATCATAGTTTCATTTTCCTAGAATCCTGAATAGTTGTGTTACTTAAAACTTATATGTTGAAATTTTTTTTAGAAAGTTTTCAACCATACTGGTGCAACACTGTTTCTTGCCTATTCCGGAAACTAAAAACATCAATGAATCAGAAGTTCTATTCACTTGAGTATGGTCATGCATTCTGGGTATTTCATACACTATGTGTGTATACATGTGCATACCCTTATTTTTTTGTTCAATAAAAAATGTGATTTCCCCATTCTGCATGATATAGTAATGGTGGACAATTGTATGATTGGCAAAACCCATTCAACACAGGGATTTTGCTAGGAATTACCTACATTTGTGTGGTGAGTACCTGAGAAACAGGGGGCAGCTCCCTATGATCTTTCTACCTCCAGGTTTCCTGAATTCTAGTAGCAGCTTCTCTAATCATCAAACCCCAACTCCTGGACTAACAGTGGAAGTTTCTAATTACCTGGGTAATACACTGTCTTGTGTGAAATATCCAGGATGGTTTCTGTCTTCCTGACTAATCTGGTCATATGTATTCATTATCTCTCCATCTCAGGTATCACTGCTGCAGGGAGCAGAGTTTGGGGAACTGGGGGTACAAAACCATAGTGGTGACGAGGAACTAGAAGAGGGTCATCCAAAAACAAAGGAG
Source organism: Tupaia belangeri chinensis (assembly GCF_000334495.1). Lineage (NCBI taxonomy): Eukaryota > Metazoa > Chordata > Mammalia > Scandentia > Tupaiidae > Tupaia > Tupaia belangeri. The sequence goes on along the minus strand of NW_006159709.1, from coordinate 877,674 downwards.
TTCAACAGATTTGTAGGGGACAAAGCAGATACAGAGAGGTAACTAATGAAGTAGGATAGAGGAAACTACACTTGGAGTATTTAAAGGAATATAAATAAGAGAGAGATGGGGAGAGAGAGAGAGAGGGTCTTGCACAACCAGAAAGATTTAGAATATCAAAACAGCAATACAATGACATCAACAAAGAATACGAAAGTGATAAGAGAGTTGACAATAGGAGATATAATTTCCCGTCTCTTATATGTAGAAGTAACTACTGTCCATACCTGTAGGGAGATATATACGTTTCTGTGCCAAAGTGAAATATATGAAGATCCTTTACTAGAAACAAAAGTGATAGATAGATACACAGACAGACAGAATAATAGAGGTAGACAAAAGACTTCCACAATCCAGCATGTTCTGATCTTCCATTAAATTGTTAATTCACAACCCTATTACACAAAAGCTAAGTGCAAGTCACAGTCTAATCAGTTTTTTATTCCTTAATATTGAATAAAATGATGATCATGGCTCATCAGGCATCTGAAAAAAAGCATGCTTTCAAAGAGACAGCCCAATATAACACAAAAAAGATAAAATGACTCCCAAATATAATGGATAACTTGGAGCAGAAAACTTATAAATAATTCTAATGACTATCTTATCAAAGATTTAAGAAAATCTTGAGTTCTGTCGTCCTTCAATAGATAGGTCCATACTACTTTAGAAAAACTGTTTTAAGTGTTTGAAGAAAAATGATTATAAAAAGGAAAATTTTAAGTTAATTTATCCAATTCATTTTCTTTCATCTATTTAGGATTATAGCAGAACTTCTTAAAAGTTAATATCATAATTAGTAAGATACCTTTTTCTCTCCTTTATGTCTTTCTCTAAAACTTATCTTTCAAATATTAAGCATACATCACTTTCATTATCAGATCAAAATTATACAACTATTTTCACTTTTGAAAAACTTTCATCCATTACAAGTGACATTTATGATGGGCTTACTATGTGCCAGAAAAACACTCAATTCTTTAACAATATTGGTTCACTTTATAATGGAAACAAAACCATGAGGTAAATTTTGTTGTTGTGCTTATTTATGAGTGAGGAAAATGAGAAGTTAAATGATCGTTCAAGGTCACATAGTTAGTACAGAGAGGGACTAGCATTGAAACCAGTGTCTAGCTCCAGCATTTATACCACATATAACTACCTCTCACATCACAGCAAACCTATGATTATCAGAGCTCTCTTGGCAATATTCTCGATTAGAAAAAAATCCAGGCAGCATTAAACACAGACACAGGCAGTTCCTACTTGGTAATCTCATTTCAACTCTTCCACTAAAACAAATGTAATATTGTACAATGTGGATCATAAAGCCTTCTCATTTGATAGTCATTACCAGCATTGGGCCACATGAACAGCTGGGCATATGCTCTTCAAATAGTGCTAAGAAGTAGTTTCCTGAACACATCGCGTGTGAAATCAAGCCCCTTCTGTATTGCTTCTTTATCTTTTTCTCCTAGATTAAATCAATGGATAATTTGTCACCTTTCTTCCATGGGTTATTTCAAAACCATTCAATTATACTGGCATTTCTGATCCTGATATAAATGTCATGCCTCATCAGGGTTACATAACAAAATGTGATGTTGTCTATGTGCTTGAGTTTTCAAGGGCATTGGTGACACTGCTGTTCTGTACACCTTATCCATCATTTTACACTGCCTTGACTGCAAAAATAGCAGGAATTGTCCTAGAGAATAAAAACTACCTTACCATCTAGGTAGAGCCTATACCCTAATTTAAGACAAAAAAACTAAATACAGTAGTGAATCATTCCTAACAAATCTTGAATACCCATATTGCTTTATTACTTTTGGGTCTTTTTGGTTTCCTTTTTTGCTCAACTCAAAAAGGCTTTAGAAAAGCAGGTTTTGAGCATAAGCTTCTTTCTTCCAAGAAGCTCTTTATTCTGCTGTTAAGAAATGGGATACATAAGACAGAATGTAAGCTTAATCCAGATTTCTTAATAGCCACGCTATTTCAAATATAGTGCAAGGGTATATGCGACCTATTCTTTTTCATGTATGAAGTTCATGTTTTACATGCTGATTCTTTATTGTATCTTAAATATCTGTCATAGCGACAAATTGTGTTAAGTAGGTTATATGACCTTAAGCTTGCTACATTTAAAAAATATAAAATATTGTATTTCC
>NW_006159709.1:861313-875330 GCF_000334495.1 Tupaia belangeri chinensis | reverse complement strand
AAAAAGGATAAATAGTGTATGTCCCTGCACATAACAAATTAGTTCCTGAAACTGTGCTTAGTGCATGGGGAGAGAGATGTTTTTGAATTATTTCTTGGTAACATGATAGGGGTTTAAAGCCAACTCAATTCATTCCAACAATGTAGACTGGTGACCTAGAAAACGTAAGGAAAACATTCAGTTTGAGTTTTAGATTCACTTAAATGAACTAATCATATAATTATCAACTCTTTGTTTTATTTGCTAGTTTGTGGCTCCTTCCTAAAGCAAAAGAAATCATCTCAGGAAAACAGCCGAGAAAATCTAAAATGAAACAACAGTTTTGCTCTTTTATGCTTTTACTGAGTGAATCATCTAATTCCTAACCATTACTCTGGCTTAGTCTATGTTATTTAAATTCCTTCTTTTAACTAATCTCATTTGCTTCAATCTATGCTGATATGCACTGTTTATTCCTGAGACATAGTGAAAAGGGAAATTGTTGTGCTTTTATCCACTCACATGTTCTTTCTATAATCCATCAGAGAGCTCAGTCCCCAACACAGCGTTTTACTGTCACATGATTATGTCATCACCCATCACTATTGATGATTTTTCCAGAGAAGCTGCTCAGCTTCTCTGAAAATTCTGACGCTTTGTCAGTGATCATGAACAACAAGATAATGGAATAAAAGAGGGGAAAAATAAAAAATAAGAGCAGTAAAAGGACATAATTTTCTGCCTTCTCTTGATCCAGTTAAACTCTGTCCTCTGGCATCGGCTACATTCAGTCAGATATGTCCACATTTCACTTTTTCATATTTCTCAAGTCTCCAGAATCTGGACAAAATGCTGAACTATTATATTTTTCATTGCTGAATCAAGTAGTTGTCCTCTCTCCTAAAGTATGACATGTGATCTTTCAGGTAAGTTCAAGTAGCTGACTAGGACAGTACAAAACACGATTGGATGGCATATTTCTTCATATCTTTGCAAATGTAAAGTAGGACTAAAATCAACAGGAAGTTGAACTCAGTCTTGAACATCAGGGAGGAATATGAGAGTTTCTCTTTAACTTTCTCTAACTTCCTTATGAATTGGTGTCTCAAAATAATAAACCATTGCTAACCAGCAGTTAGCGTAATGGTTATGTCGCTGGACTCCCACGCAGTCGACCGTGGTTCGCGTCCCGGACCCAGTGGCTTAAAACTCATGCCAGGCGTGTGTGCATGCATGCCCAAGATCCCAAGAGGAGAATGGAGGAGAAGGGATTGCAGCGTGGCCATCCCCCCTGGGGGGTGATTTCTTGCTTTCTGTCTCTCTGTCTCTATCTGTCTGGCGAGCGCACGCGCCCTATAGAGAAAACCTCTCAAAAAATAAATAAATAAATAAAATAAACCATTTGTATAAATATAAGATGCCCAAAATTTAGAAATTCTAATTGAGTTAAAGAAGAAAAAATGATAAGACCTCTTTGTAATTTATTTTTAGGTTTTTGCCATAGGCACTTGCACTCATCAGAGAGAGAGAGACATTGAGAGGGAAAGTGAGAAATCATCCCCCAGGGCCAATGGCCATACCACAATTCCTTCTCCTCCATTCTCTTCCTGGGATCCTGGGCACACATTCACACATGCCCAGCATGAATCTCAGGCCATCAGGGGTGGGACTCAAACCACTATAGGCCATGTGGTAGTCCAGCACCCTAACCACCACAACCCTTTGTTATTTTTTTAATTGTGGTAAGAACGCTAAACACAAAATCTACTCTCTTAGAAAAATTTTAAGTATATGATACATTATTGTTAACTATAGGTATAGTACTGAACAACACATCTCTAGAGTCTTCATCTTGCTTGACTGAAATTTTATGCCCATTGATTAAGTAATTCTTCATTTCTCCCTTCCTTCCAACTCTGACAATCACAATTTCACTCTTTGATTCCATGAATTTGTCTATTTTAGATGCCTCAAATGAGTGGAATCGGAGAACCAGTAGTTAGCGTAATGGCTATGCCACTGGATTCCCACGTAGTTGAATGCGGTTCATGTCCCGGACCCAGTGGCTTAGAACACACGCTGGGCATGTGTGTGTGCATGCTCAAGATCCCGAGAAGAGAATGGAGGAGAAGGGATTGCAGCGTGACCATCCCCCCTGGGGGGGGTGATTTCTCACTTTCTGTCTCTATGTCTCTGTCTGTCTGGCGAGCGCATGCGCCCTATAGCAAAAACCTCTCAAAAAACACACGCTGGGCATGTGTGTGTGCGTGCTCAAGATCCCGAGAAGAGAATGGAGGAGAAGGGATTGCAGCGTGACCATCCCCCCTGGGGGGGGTGATTTCTCACTTTCTGTCTCTATGTCTCTGTCTGTCTGGCGAGCGCATGCGCCCTATAGCAAAAACCTCTCAAAAAATAAAATGAGTGGAATCATGCAATATGTATTTTTCTGCTATTCACTTACCTCACTTAACCTAATATGCCCAAGGCTCATCTTTATTGTAGCATGTGGCAGAATTTCCTTTGTTAGGGCCAAATAATATTCCATTTTATCTACATATCACATTTACTTATCCATTTATCTGTCAATGAACACTTGAGTTGTTTATACAACTTCTGGTAAATCACATAAATCCATTTCATTAGGGTCATTTTCTGGAGACTCATCTCTGTTTCTTTGTTTGGAACATCTTTGCCAGGACTCGAGCATGAAGGTATGTTAAATTACCCAACTGACTTTAGTGAGTCTAGTTTTATGTTCTCTAATGTACAGAAGCACTTGCTGCAGCTTCTGATTTCTCATGAAAGAAAATTTGTTCATGAAATGTTGCTGAATTGGTGTGTTTGTGATGGGAAGGTGGGTCTAGAGCTTCCTACTTCACCATGTTGCAAATACTACTCTCTTCCCACTGATCTTGATATACCCCAAATTTTTAGCATTTTGAGAATTAGCATTTTCCCTGATTCTCTGTGTTTGTGTCTACATATTAAAACAGACAAGTTTCCAGTCTCCATGTAAAAGCTTTATACAAGAAAGGACCACAACCAAGACATTTATTAGAGATTCTGGGGGGCCTCTATAAAATTATTTTCTCCCTAGGAAAAAGCAGGCAGCTGTGGTTTTTACTAGCTGACTCTGTTCTGAGTCAGCTGAAGGAGCGATGGCATCTACCAGCCAAAGCTCCAGTCTGCCTCTTCCCCAAATAGCTGGACTATGCTTCCAGACCATCAGAGTTCCAGAATTAGTTAAAGAGATGCTAGCTTTGGGGGAATCCCTGGGGAAATTAGGCACTGGATGCACAAATTAACTCTTCATTCCTAAGGGGGAAGCTGAGACCTAGACTTTTTCACTTACTTGCTTTCCACTTAGCAGGGGAAAGGATCAATAGCATCTACCATCTCAGGTCACTGCTCTGTTCTCTCCCAGGTAGGTAGACTGTGCCAGAACCACCAATGCTCCAAGACTGGCAAGATAGAAAACAGCTCTCTGGGACTCACTATTAGGAAAAAAATCTTGCCTGGACACATGAACTGATCTCTTCTCTACGAGAAAAGCTGGGCGATATGGGACTCTTCCTAATAATAAGTTGCTGTGCTGGGGCAGGGCTATAGCAAGAAGGGACCTTAAATCACTCTACTGGTTTTGGTGAGTCTAGTTTTATGTTCTCTAGTATACAGAAGCTCTTACTGCAACTTCTGATTTCTCACAGAGGAAAATTTGTTTCTGAATTGGTGGGCTTGTGATGGGAAGGAAGGTGTAGGGCTTCCTACTTCAACATGTTGCAAATATTACTCTTCCCACTGTGTCTTGACATACCCCAAATTTTTAACATTTTGAGAATTTCAGTACTTTACCACCTATCCAATTTAGCAATATAGTTTCCCCAACTTCCCCCTAAAAATGCTTGAATTTCTTATAATGAACAAATTATGTTGATTACATTATAGCACCCCTGAATTATATTTTCATCATAATCATAATGATGATGATCATCGTCATCTTCTTCTAACATCATCTTCTCCTAAGTATCATACATAAAATAGCCAGTCTGTATTTCTGGCATAATTCTGGATACACATTACTTTATTACCTATAAACTCCAAAAGATCTGTGAAATGGTCTTTTGCAAAAGAGTGAAACTTAGTGTTGGAGAAGTTAAACAGCTTGCCAAGGTCTGGCAGGTAGTAAATAATTCAGTTAGTATTCAAAATCAGGTCTTATTGGTACTCAAACTTGTGTTCTTTCCACAACTCCAGGGTACGAAAATGGGTTCAACCCTAATTATAGAGGCTTTCCCCAGAGGCAGTAGTAAGCTGTATTACAGAGTTGGTCAGAAGTGTGAGTCCTGAGACAGGTAAAGGAATATAAGAATTTCAGAAAGAAGGTTGAATTTTTAATGCTACAGAGAATTTATAAAATCTGTGAGACCTATTATATATAGAGAGAATTTTCTCAACTGTGCTAAAATTGGAATTTGAATCAGGCAATTTGCTATCACAACACCTGTCAGGTTCCTATTTGCCTGAGTTGATGTGTATGATCACTTTTACTTTGGAGGGTAAGCTAAGAAGGGTTTTCTTACATTTGGGATTTGCAGCTGGTCGTCTTAAGGGAAGGGAAAAAAAAGCAATCAAGAGAAGAGGGGTCACTATAAATTGAATTGTGCCTCCCCCCACATTCATATGTTGAGCCCTATTCCCCACTGTGACTGTATTTGGAAACAGAGACTTCAGGAAGTAATTAAGATGAAATAAATTCATAAAGATGGAGTCCTAATCCAATGGGGGTAGATGACCTTATAAGAAGAGGAAGAGATACCAGAGCACACATGCTCTCTCTCTTCCCTGCATGAGGACACAGTAAGGAGGTGACTACCTACAACCGGGAAGAGAGCCCTCGCCAGAACCCAAACATGCTGGCACCCTAATCTCAGACTACCAACTTCCAGAACTGGAAGTAGATAAGTTTCTATTGTGTAAGCCACTGAGTCTATGGTATTTTGTTAGGACAGCCCAAGCTGACTAATATAGTGTGAGTGTGGGACTGTCACAGTATCTGGACATTCCCTAGCATGATGGTTTGGTTTTTAGCCCAAATGGAGAGAACAGGGATAGTCAGTCAGATTATGAAGTAACCATGTCTAAAACAAACAAAAAGGCTCTCAGTAAAAATTGTTCCACTGTATGGTCCAAGAGACAAATTGCAGCATGGAGTTGGGGAGAGGGCCAAATCATTCACCATCTCACACATTTCAGTATCAGACTGCAAATGTATCATTGTCCAAAAGAGGGATTGTGCCTCACTTGAGAGTAATCCTGCCTGGCAGAACTTCCTTCTTCTGCAAGGCAGCAACTAGAGTGGCTGGGAGGAAATGAGGAGCACAACTATCTTCAGCTTCTGTACATCTGGCTTGTCAAGAATGATTGGAAAAGATTTTTACAGAAAGGGGAGATTTTGACAGAGACAGAGTGCTGTAGCCATGCAGGTGGAGAGATAGAGCACCCTCCAATTAAGACAGTGGTGGTTACGTGATCTCATTTTTATTAGCATACTTTGTGAAGTCCAGTGACATTCACATTCATATCGTAACTTTTACAACATACATAAATACTTGTTCTTTATGACATATTTATCATACCATAGATTAGATTTTTTTAAAGTTTTGCTTAAAATAGTGTGGTGGCTATATTCTTTTTCTTCATCATTTTTACAGAAGAAACTACTTCTTATCTACATCAGATACTTTCGGGAAAAGCTCTAACATGCTGCAAAAAAAAAAAAAGAGGCACACAGTCATATTTTAACTTATATATAAATTTTTAGGTTAGACATTTTCTCTGCTTCTAGAAATACATGTCTTATTGCAACATGATCTTCCCAGGAACAAGAAAAGCCAGAAAAACATAGTAAGTGACATGATGCTCACAAGACAGGTACCATTGAGAAAAGGCATAGAGGGAATCTGACAAATTACTGTCAGGTATTCCACTTAAGAAATACTAGAAGACAGTGGCATCAAATTACTTGACATTCTCGCATCAGTTTTAAAAGCAAGTCAATCTAAGCTTTCGCATTATTTCATATGCCTATCTATGTTTTAGCTAAAATTTATTCATCCCCAGTAAACATCACAAACAAGAAACCATAGTAAGACAAGACAGTAATCACAGCAGCCTTGACACAGCAGTATCTGTGAGGCCCAAGAAAGAAGGGACTTCCCATTCCCAGATAGAATTTAGAAAAAGAAAATGGGGAAAACTGTGCTTTGGGAATCAGGCACCAAAAAAGAGAAACTGTCTCTGACCAAAAAAAAGTTGAGATACATACATATGCCATCAATCCTATTCAGCCAGCTGCTCCTTATCTTTCCTGACATATTCCATGAGCTTCCTTTCTCTTGCCTGGTGACAAGTTCTTTCAGGATGCTCTGGCCCTTGAACTCATGAAGGATTCAGGTTCTCATTCAATTCAGGGTTGCACTGAACAGACAGAATGACGTCTGATGCTTAGTTAAAGGTGTCAAAATCTGAGAGGCACAGATTTATTTCTATTTGGTAGAAAACAGAGATGTAAGGCTCTGCTCTGTGTCCATGCCCTTCTTTTATTCTCCAACATCTTCCCTTCTATGGGCTTTCAGAGAACACCCTACTGTAAGCAAATGTAGCACTGTGAAACAGGTGCTATCCTGGAAGGTGATGCCAAGTCTTGCCATCCCAGTCCTTCCCACACTGACCCGCCAAGCTAGCACTTGTGTATCTAGGTGGGATATCCCACTTGAATAGTCTTTCCAGCATACTGCTAAAATACAGCATAGCTGCTAATTTGAGGCCAAGTTATGCCATTCCTAAATTGTTTGTATTAAGGCAGCAATATAGCTAACCTTGAAAGGATACCACCATTAATTAGGCCACAGCTACCAGGCCTCCCTGGAAAGAAGAGAAGGAAGGGAGCCACATTGTTCTTTGCCCACTCAGTACCAAGCTCTGAAATCTCACTCTCAACCGATTTTTTTTTCCTATCACCTTCCACTTCCAACTCATTTGCAATTTATTTTTAGAAGTTTTTAATTTGAGGTATTTTTACATTTTTTGATACATTTTAGTTCTAAGTTCCTTTCCTTAGTCCTTAATTAGATTTCCTTTACAGTTTTTTTACGCTGTTTATTTCTGATCTAATTGTACTCTTTAATCTTTGTATTTTAACTTTAATTCTAACAGATTGTCCTGTTTGTTTCTAGCTTTCTAACTATGGTTTAAAATTTAATATATTTCATTTTACCATGAACTTTACTTGTTTGGCTTTTTCTTTGTTAGGATTTTTATTCATTAATTTTTGCCCCTTTTGCTCTTTCAGTTAAAATAATAAATTACATCCTCTCCTAATATGGTCTTCTCCACTTCTTATTTTTAAATTAAACATATTCTCCTCTTCTTTTCTTTAGTTCTTTCAATAAACATCCACCAAAGAGTGGGCTTTCACTTGATCAGGAAAGTCAGAAGCCCTTTCTCCCAAACTTCCAAAAGGGACCCCTCAGATAATCCCATTAGTCTTATCTTGTCTTGTCTTGTCTTGTCTTTTCTTTTCTTTTCTTTTCTTTTCTTTTCTTTTCTTTTCTTTTCTTTTTTTTAAGAGAGATTTTTGCTACATAGCACAGGCACTCACCAGAGAGACAGAGAGACAGAAAGCAAGAAATCACCTCCTGTGGGGATGGCCAGTTGCAATCCCTTCTCCTCCATTCTCCTCTCAGGATTTTGGGTATGCACACGCATGTGCCCAGAGTGAGTTTTAAATTGCTGAGTCCAGGACTTGAACCACAGTTAACTATGTGGGAGTCCAGTGATGTAACCATTATACCATCTGCTGGCCCCCCCTTAGCCTTTTCAAGTACATCTCCTCAAAATTCTGATCCCATGAAATACAAAATCCACAGACTAATTATTCACCTCAAGGCTGCAATTCTCTATGAATTATTGTGGTCTGCTAACATTTCCTGGTATCTAGTCCATGTCTTAAATTTTATGTATCTTCAGTATACCCAATGATCAAACTTGGGTAAATGATAACTATAGTTGATTACAATCTCCTTTTAGAATAGGAGGTCACATCTGAAAAGAAACCGTTAATGCTAGTGGCCTTCAATTATTATTTTTAATTACCTAAAGTAATCTTAATAACTAATCCTCTAACATATTTTAAAATCAATATCTAACTTCCCTTTCATTGTAGCTTTAAATATTTATAAGGCATCATTTATCCAATTGTAAAATTGATCATTGAAAATACCATCATTAAATCACTTTCTAAAACCAAAATCTAAATGGCACAGTACCGCATTACCCATTTTAAAAATAATATAAACAAAGTCTTCTTTAACAACCAGAAATTTAATGTTAATATTTACTTTTAAATTCATATTTTCATTCATTTCTTCAGAAAATTTTATCAAACATGTAATATATTTTAACTTTGAAAGCATTTTATAGCCTTACCATACTTCTCTGCAACATAAATGTATAAAAATTGAAATGCAATTTTTAAAAATACACTGTGACACTTTAAGTGTTAAAATTTTTCTTTTGACTGCTTATTATAATTATGCAGTTTATCACACAATTATTTAAAATATATTATAAGCTTTAATAATTTATTCCAAAATAAAAAATATGTGGGAAATTATCTCCTAATTAGATACTCATAAATCTCCTAATCTGTTCATTTATTAGTGGATGAAATACATGTCATTGCTAGAATGAGATGAAGTTCAGCATAAACTGTATTCCTATATTTTAGTTTTCTAGTATGTGCTATATATACATAATTAAAAGTAAATGGAAGGTGTTCTGTTATAGCGATATCATTAAATTACTTGATATCTTGATACATGCCAAGAAAGGTGATGTAATACCAAAAATCATTCTCAACTATTTATCATCCTTATCTTTGAAGTAGTTTCACCTTCAATTTTGTTAAAAGCAAAGACGTGATAACCACTTTTCTTACATAATAAATTTTCATTTAATCACGAGAGCTATATGTTTTAATATCACTATCAAGACAGTCTTTGAAATTGCCCCTTTGATTTCTACTGCAAAGTATTTAGACTCCATAGCAAAACATCATAGAGGAATCACAGGTGGGGAAGAGACAAGTGGGGTTTGTTTGTTTATTTTGCAAAGTAGGAGAGGGACAATTATGAAAAGGGAAGTCTGGAAAAGATAATGTGCAATTCCATTTAGGTGAGTTCTCCGGTAACTCTGCTTTAGGAGAGAGAACACATGTTAATTGAAGATATGAAAATGATGTCTTTTTAAAATTACCCGTGATGAAGTATACGTACGTCATGCCTAACATGATCCAAGATACACATATCTGATTTGAAGACCACAGCTCAATATAATGCCCCTGGTCTGACTTTATTGAGGATTTACAAAGTATAAAATCTTCCCAAAAACATCAAGTCCCCAGTCAGGATTCAGACACAGCTCTACATCAAGTTGAGTCTAACAAAAATTGAAAAATGGGACCACCTGCTGGACAAGGTCACAGGTTTTTCAGTTTCTGGCAGGCAGGGCTGACAAACAGCTGAAATTTCTATCCTTGATTCCCTCTGGATAATTTCTTGGTATACAGAAAAGTGACTAATAAAAGTCTTTTCAGATTTTTTTTATGAACTTGCTTTTTTATTATTTTATTTTATACATTCAATTACTGTACACCACTAGAGCTTGTAAAATGAATTTACTCAACATGAACACACATCCCACCAGTCTAGTTGAAGATAGCATACACATTATCAACAGGCAATCCTCCATTTCTGTGTCCCTCAAATGTCTTGCCTTTTGATTTTTCCCTTTGTTTCCTTACCTCTCACTTTGTCCCATCTCTCACCCTCTTCCTACCCTGTCTCCAGTGTCCATAACCATTTTCCATGCTTCTATGTCCTCTAATATTTCAGCTTTTGCTATAGAGTGCAGACGGTCTGTATATGTTAAATGGAGACATACAATGTCTCTCTTTCATAGCCTGGTTCACTTCGCTCAGGAGTAAATCCATATTCATCCACTTTATATCAAATGCCAGTGTCTTGTTTGTTTGTTTGTTTGTTTTTATGGCTAAGTAGTATTCCATAGTGTATAGATTCCACACTTTTTCAATCCATTCATCTGTTCATGGACATTTGGGTTGATTTCATGTCTTAGCGATTGTGAATAATGCCACAATAAACGTAGATGTGCAATCACTTTTCCAACTGAGCATTTTCCTATCCTTTGGGTAGATACTCAGGAGTGGATTGCTGGATTATATGGTAGTTCTATTTGTAGGTCTTTGAGGAATCTCCATATTGTTCTCCATATTGGCTGTACTAACTTACAATCCCACCTACAGCATAGGTGAGTTTCCTTTTCACCAGTCTTGCCAGCCCAGTTCCCTGAGGCATGATGTTAAGTTGTCCATTTGCTACCTTTCTATATTTTTCTTATGTGCACTAATTGCTACAAAATTCCCTCTTATGACTGCTTTTGCTGTATTCTATAAGTTATGAAAATTCATGTACTCATTATCATTGGTTTCAATTAATCTTTTTATTTCAGTCCTAATTTCTTCAGTAGTTGTGAAGTCATTCAGGAGTAGCTTGTTTAGTTTCCATATTTTTGTGTATTTTCAAGAGTATTTTCTGAATTTAATATCAAATTTAATTCCATCAAGGTTGGAGAAAATGCTGGATATAGTTACTATGCCTTTGAATCTGTAAAGACTTGTTTTGTGCTATATCATGTGGTCAGTCTTCAAAAAGGTTCCATATGAGAGTGAGAAAAATGTATATTTTGTGGTTTGGGAGAGGAAGGTTCTATAGATGTCTGTCAAGCACATTTGTTTTATGGTATTGTTTAGGTCCTGTATGTCTTTGCTTATTTTTTTGTCTAGAATACTATCCAAAGGAGATAATGGGGTGTTGAGATTCCCAACAACTAATGTGATGCAGTCTCTCTCCTTTTAGATCAAGCAGTCTTTCCTTCATATATTTGGGTGCTCCTGAGTTGGGTGCATAGATATTTATAAGCTTTATGTCTTCTTGATGAATAAGCCCTTTTACTACTGTATAGTGCCCTTTTTTGTCTTGTATAGCTTTTATCTCAAAGTCTATTTTGTCTGAAATCAGTATCATGACTCCAGCCCTTTTTTGGTTTCTATTTGCATAATGTTAGGAACAAGTCTGGAAATACCAATAATAATATCGAATGTTAATGGATTAAATTCTCTAATCAAGAGACACAGATTGGTTGTACTCATAAAAAAAATTAAGAAATTAAAAAGAAAAAAAAAAACAAGCAGAAACCTCTATGTCTTGTAGGTGCCTATAAGAAATGCACCTCATGGATAAAGACATACACAGACTGAAAGTGAAGGGCTGTAAAAAGGTATTCCTATCAGATTTTTACTTTTATTAGAGTCTGTGAAAAATAACTTTATCAGGGTCTCAGGTCCTACTTCGCATCTTTTTTCTTTCTTCTTCTTATTAAGGGAGAGTTTTTTCTGCCCTTCACCCTCTGTATCACTAGAGCAGAACCTACTGAAATATTACACAAAATGGTTTTACCTCCCAATCCAGTCACTAAAGGAAACCTCTCTTCTTATCTTCCTAACCTATGGTATTATGGACTAAATATTTTGTGGGTCCTAAAATGCATATGTTGACATTTTAATTTTTATTTATTTATTTTACATTCATTCACTGTACATCAGCACAGCATACAAAATGAGATTTCCCATCCAGAATATACTGTATATTGGCTTAATCAATAATATTACTATACATTTTATCATCAACAAATAATTTTTTCCTTTCTTGTTTCTTATATATTTACATTTTCACCCCTCGATTCCCTACTTCTCACATATATCATTTGTGCATTCACAGATAAGTATATATCAGCTGAACTTGCTATTGAAAGTATTTAATAAAGATTTTTCATACATCAAAATAAAATGTGAAAAAAAGAGGCATGAGAAGCAGCTACCAGAGACAGTGTGGGAGGAGGATGGGAGGCATATGTTGAAATTTAACTCACAATGTGATAATTTGAGGTGGTGCCTTTGGGAAGTAATTATGTCATGATGGTGGAGTCTTCATAAATGGGATTGACATCAGTGTACGAAGAGATCAGATTACTTCTTTGCAGTCTCTACCATGTGAGGACACAACGAGAAGATAGCCATCTGCAAACCAGGAAGGCCCTTACTAGACACTGAATCCACTAGCACCTTGATCTTGAACTTCCTAGTCTCCAGAACTGTGAGAAAAATGTTTGCTGTTTAAGCCATCTAGTCTATGGTAATTTGCTACAGAGCTCAAACTAAGACACTGCTCCCCTCATGTAATCCTTGGCTCCCAATACCACTTTTCCTTTGTGTTTTGCCAGTGACTACTCCAGTGTTGAAGTGATTAGATCCATTCCTAGCCTTATTTGCAGAAACTAACCAAAAAAATTATATGTATCATTTGTGCCCACAACTGACTTCCCAGATCTATTAGGATGTCAGGAAAGTCATGATATGTTTTTCTATGCAAAGATGCATATGACAACCCAATAGTAACACAGCCCAATCCAGCCATAAAGAACCAAGAAGTGCAACTCTACTTTGTGTCTGGAAAGAAGCAGAATATCACTTACTAGAGCTGCCATGCTGCTCTCTCATTTTTCATTTCATGACACTCTCTCCCACTCATTCTTTCTATACTATCTTCTGTCAGTTCCTCAGGTGGTCTTTTGGTATGCTGCTCCCTCTACTTAGACTTTATTTATCCCAACACAGCTGACATTTTCTCATTCTCTAAGTCATAACTACTATATCTTTATTTCAAAAGAGCTTCTGATAACTTTACCCCCTCTCCCTTCACCTGAGATAATCCCTTCTATTTTTCTTTTTTCAAAGTCTATTCATTTCTTTTATAGGTCTTACGTTCATTTGTAATTATGTAATTATTTTTTCACCTGATTAATTCATGTCAGTGCCCTCCATGTAACTGTAAATGCTCTAAGAGAAGCTTCCCTCCATTTTATTCACAGCTATAAGTATACCTGATGCCTAATTTGCCAATCTTCAATATATATGTGTTGAAAACAATGAATGAATTCAGGACCTTTTAAGGTTTTACTTTTAAGACTAAATGAGAGTGGAAATATGGAAAAGGGAAAAGCTGAAGAAACCACTCATGATTTTAATAATGTAAAATGCTACAAAATTTTATATTCTCTCAAAACAAATTTTGTACAATAAATTTAGATGGGAAAACTTAACCTTGATCATCTGATATAATAATCCAGGAAGTCTATATATTAAGGAAAATCAAGTTTCATGACAGGCAGTAACACTTGAGAAGTTTTACTTCTTTTCAAAATATAGTCTTTGGCCTCAATTTGTGTAGTCCTTACCCATTTACTGTCTGGGCCTCTGGAATATTCTCTCGTATTATGTAGTTGTTCCTAAAAGTTTCAAGATAAATAAAGTACTCATAGAACTGTTTGAGGAAGTTCCTTTAGAACTGTTTAAGTATCAGCCTTAATAATGAACTTGTTCCTTGCCAATTATTTATCTTTAGTAACTCTAAGGGCAGGTCTGGCCTGGATGGAGCCAAAAGTTAGCCTTTACCATTTGTCAAAGAGACAGTTCTTGACCCCATTTGCCTTTTAACCTTTTCACTTACTAGACATTCCCTTTAAAGTCTAGGTGAGTTTTTACCACTGTAAATTGCAAACTAAGGCTGCTCTGACTAACGTTATATAAAAGAAGTAGGCAAGCATTAGGTTCAGTTATTTCTGATATTCAGCACTGTTTCATACTTTATCACCTTGTGAAAAAATTCATTAGGTATAATATAAGAACATTTGTAGAATTTACCCATGAATTCCTGTGAGACTAAATTGATAATGAACTAAGCTAAATGAACACAAAATAAAATCATCATATAATGATGAATATAGATGTAAGAGTAAGCACAGAAATGATATTTTAGATATCAAAGAGATATTTTCAGCA
>NW_006159709.1:854256-860801 GCF_000334495.1 Tupaia belangeri chinensis | reverse complement strand
TCCCTCTATAAAAAAAAACACAAAAAAAAAAAAAAAAACTCTCCCAAAAAAAAAAAAGTGCTGTAATGCCACTGCTATTTATTTTTTGATTTATTTTTTCTTTATTCAATGATAGAACATGCTTATACACACATGAGAGAGAAAGGAGAGAGATGGCACACTCCTCAGGATCAGGTCACACCGTGATAACCCTTCCTCCAGTACTCCCACCCATTGGATCCTCTACACTCATATGTATGCCCAGAATGTTTCAGGTTGACCAAGCCAGGGACTCAGACCACAGTCACCGTGTGGATTCCAACTTCTCTTGCACAGTGCTTTACCACTTTGTCATGGAATCGACCCACAGACCACATTCCTTCTTAAATTGTATCCTAATTACTTGACACCAATCTTATATAAGCTTGAAGTATTCCCTCTATTTGAAGAACTTAGAAATGTGACATTTTAAAACAGTTATTCTTTATGAATAAACATTTGTGTGTGAGTATGTGTATGTGTGTGTGTGTATGTGTGTTTACCTATATACATGGATATGTATATTGGGCCTGTTTAAGAACCAGTAAAAGTGATCAGTCTTCTTTCTAGGAAAAAAGAATGCATATACCACTTATCCAACAACATTTGTATATAGTTTCTAGAGGTTTATTGACCTAGTTAAAATTCATACAGGGAAAGAAAAACAAAACAAGTTACAGAGCAACTATTTACAAGTATATTATCTTTGGTTAATGTCCCGAACACTGAACTCTTTTAAAGCCATTTATGCAAGATTAAATCTATTAAGTAACTGTTAATCCCAAACTCTACATAGTTATCCACATTGTATAATCAGCAATTACCTATCATTACCAAGATATTATTAAAGGAGTTATTAAAGTAGTCTCTGTCCTGGTTGATAAATACTTAGTACTTCAAGTTCCCTAATCCTCTGTTACTAACCTGCCCCATCACCTAGGACAACGGGGACCATGTCATGATCTAGCAACCAGAAACTGAAGCCCAACTAATGTAGCAGGAGTGTCCAGGATGCAGTACCCACACAAGCCCAACACCAGTTCTGATTGTTCAAGGCCCATTCCTTACTTAGGTGTCATCAAATTTTTTTTTTTTTTTGAGATTTTTGCTATAGGGCGCGTGCGCTCGCCAGACAGACAGAGAGAGACATAGAGACAGAAAGCGAGAAATCACCCCCCAGGGGGGATGGTCATGCCGCAATCCCTTCTCCTCCATTCTCCTCTCGGGATCTTGGGCACGCACGCACACGCGCCCGGCGTGAGTTTTAAGCCACCGGGTCCAGGACGTGAACCACGATCGACTACGTGGGAGTCCAGCAACATAGCCATTACTTTAACTGCTGGTTCCCTCATCAAATATTTTGATAATAACCCTTGAGTTTACTCATTCAGTTTTTCCTAAGAGTAATAATGTATCTACAAGGATGGAAAAAACACTAAGAATTTTTGTTAGTCTGTTGAAATTGGGAGTGTGATGATGTAGTTGACACTGTCCTGTCTTTTTAAGGGTAATAACTTGGAAAAAGTTTACTCAGGTTAATTTACCATGAGGAGTGTAAGAAATGAGAAGAGAGGAGTTTCAGAAGAACAGATTGTGGGTAATCTGGGGTAAAGGATGAGAAAGCCTGCTGTTTTTGGCTATTCTGCCCCCTGTCCTTTGGGAAATCACCACATAGTCATTCCATATGTCTCTGGCAGGGCTCCTATCTCTCTTCCTTGCATTCTAACTACCAGGAATGTAGTATCACATTTTCCTATTAGCAGTAATGTATCCAGAGTGTAAACATATGAGAGGAATTAAAGAATAAGCTTATTCCCATACCAAAAAAATAAAAAATGGAATCCATGCACAGTTTCTTCATAACATGAAGTTTCCATAAACTTTTTTGAAGACTTCTTATTTATTTCAAGCATATACTCCTCTATACTGACATATTGATGATGGAAGGAAGAGCTTTTCTACAGGAGATTGTGCTGTCAATCTTCTATTCCAGATGGAGAGAGCCAAGATAAAACCAAGAAGAGGTAAAGAATTGAGGGAGAAGAAACAGTCCTATTATTGAGGAGGTGAGTCTTTGAGTCCCTAGCTCTATTGTAGTTCCTTTATTTATGTCTCTAAATAGCCTTTCAGCTAACTAATAAATCATCATCATTATTGGTGTTATTAAATTGTTTAAGTTACTTTGAGTTGAGTTGCTGGCACTTATAACTAAAAATAGTTCTTATTAATTTATAGGATTACACTAATGACCCTATGTAAAAATTGGGCTCTTTTAGTGGCAAAGATACAAAACTCTCACCAAAAAGAAGAAATAGCCAATGTTGGCATATTAGGTTTACAGCTGTGATCTTTTTAAAAAGCACATGTTCTAATAATGTTTTAATTACTTTTTAATTACTTAGTGATGAAAGGGCATATAGGCCACCTGCTATACTCAATGAAAATATTCTTCAGTTTAAAAACCTTTATTCTAAAAGTCAAAAAGCAAAACAAAATAATAATAAAACCCCTGATTTGATATAGTTAAATGTCGACTAGAATGAACACATTCTTTGATAATTTATGTTAAGAAAGTCTTAACTATTCTAGATTAAAAAAAAAATATAGGCCCCTGAGATAGAACTTTTCAAATACTTTTTCTAATAACACAGAATATGTGGAAGCTTTATTTTTAAAAAAGATATTTAAGGTTTCTGATAGAAAAATCAAGTAAACAATTATTGTTTTTATTATTAGCTGACTTGTTACTCAATATCCAAGGAACTTTGGAAACAAACGAACTATTCAATGTTGTGGATCCTTACTCTGTAATTTTTTCCAGATTTAAGAATCAGGATACTGGGCTGGCCACACAACCTGAAGTTGAAGGGAACTGGATCCCACATGGCAGAGCACAGAGTTCAAATACCAGTTCCAACAGCTTGAGAAACACTCTGTGTATGTGTGCATGCATGCCCCAAATCCTGACAGGATGGAGAAATGGAGAAGAGAGGATTGTGTCATGATCATGTTCCATGGGGGGGGGAGGGTGCTTTCTCCTTTTCCCTCTCTGTCTCTCTCTAGAAAATACACATACCCCCAGCAATAGAAAGAAAGAAAGAAAGAAAGAAAGAAAGAAAGAAAGAAAGAAAGAAAGAAAGAAAGAAAAGAAAAGAAAAGAAAAGAAAAGAAAAGAAAAGAAAAGAAAAGAAGGAAAGGAAGAAAGGAAGAAAGAAAGAAATCAGGATGGTAGTCTTTCTAATGACTAAACAAAACTATGGGTACATTTTATGAGCCAGTGCATAATTATTCCCATTCAGTAGAGAGAGTTATTAAGCTTCATAGCAATCACTAAAAGCTTTAGCCATGAATGGAATTTTCCATGAGAACAGGAAAGTCATCACAATGATCTGAAAAGTATATGTAAGGTAGGAGAAGAACAAAGTATTATAAAGTTACTTATTTGCAGTAATTTCACCTACTGCCTTAATGCAGAAGCATGATTGTCAGCTCTAGAAAGGATGTAGGGTACTAAGAACAAAGCCAGGACCTTAACACTTCAAAAAAAAATTAAACAACCTCAAAACAAACACAAGAAAGATCTTTTCCTGTCTTACAGTGAAGTTCCTCCCACTTGCTCCAGTGAGGGATATAAGTTAATCACCAAGTCCATTTCTCCCATAGCTAGAATTAGGGCCAGGCTTATTAATGTGAGTAAATAAGATTAAAATGCCCTGGACCAAGAAATCCTTGGGCCCAAGTCATGCTTGGCTCTGGGAGTTTTAAACAACCAGTGTGTAAGGGGAGTACTACTAGATTGTGTCAAGGTGAGACTAGACATGACTCACTAAACAAGCTACCTTCCTGATTCAAATATGTCATTAGAACTTATTCCAAAGAGGAATGGGTCCTCAGTTTTCCCTTCTGTAAAAGGAAAAGTAAGAATTTTCCAAACTGAAAATCAGCAACGGTTGAACTAGAAAGTAAATGTATTTTCCAAGTTGTTTAGAATACAAGGTCCATTTACATAGTAATGACCCAGAGTAAGACTTCATATTTTGGTTATGGTAATGAAACAACACTGGCCATGAATGAGGGCTATTAGACCTCTAAAACTATCACTTAAAGGAAAGATAAAATTTTAATTTCAATGTGTAAGATGTTTTGTAGGATGGAAACTGCTGGCTATGTGCTCAAAGACCCCAGGCTGAATGGCATCAGAAACTTGAACAGAAGTTTAATTATCTAAGGCCTCACCAATCAAGAATGTACATGATGCCTTCTTGAACCAGTCACTGAACTGAACATGTGCCCGGGACCCCTGCCTCTAATTTGGTACTTAAAAACACATGTAGGGAACACCACAGGGGGACCAGAGCTTTTCGGCATTAGCTGCCAACTGTCCTTTCTTTGTACTTTGTAATAAAACTGTACTTTCCTTCATCAAAACAAAGAAAAACTGATTTCAGTCTTGCCTCACCAAAATCTTCCAAGTCAAACCTAGAACCAATAGATTACCAGCAGTTAAACAGCTGAGAGATTGAATGTGCTCAAGACAAGACACTGAGAGAGGATGTTTGATAAACATATTTGATAAAGAACTGGGATGGGAAGCAGGTGTGGAATCCCTCTGGAGGTGCCTTGAAATGATATTGCCATCAAATAGCAAAGATGTATTAAGTGTCTAACATGATTTAGATCCCAGGTCATCCTCTGAAAGGATTTAATGGGTTCTCTAAATTCTGTAGTATCTAGTTATGGTTGTTGTGGATACCATGGTCTTCTGGGCTCTTGTCTTTATATCCAGGACGGTGATAAAGGGGGACCAAATAAGAAAGAGAGGGAGACTATCTCTGATTTCTTCTTATTTCTGCCATGAACTTCTTGGAGGCTCTTCATTTAATAACTATTACAGTTTTCTGTCAGTGCAAGAGGATAGAAAGGGCTATTATTCAAGTACCTTCATACCTGGGTAGAAGTCCTGGCTTAAGAAATGAACCAGAGAATAGAATAAAAGCAAAGTGGTGATTGTTACCCTGTCTTCATCTGTCTTAGACCACTCAGCCCTTAAAACTCTAGAATAAATAAAAAAAGAAAATTAGGCCCAGTTACTGTGATGCAGACAGTATGGGCACTGATATGAAAGCTTTTTTGCAAAGAATATTTGATGATATGTGAAATTATATCAGTAGCTATGCAGATAGAAATGCAAAAATGGAATTATATTTCTCTAAGTAATATATCAATGATTATCTCTGGATGATAAAATTATAGGTAATTTTAATATTCATCTTTATCATTTTTAATTTTTTTCTAAATTTTCTTCAGTGAGCACATACTAAATTTATATTCAGAAAAATAGTTATTTTTAATGAAAGGAAATGAGGATTTTAAAATAAGATATTGTTGACCATGCATAGAGCATTAACAAGGGAATCAACCAGATAAAGATTCAAGTCTATATCAGCTAAAAAATAACTACATGACATTAACAAGGGTACGTTTTCATCCTTCATGTACTCAAAGTCCACATCCCTGAATCCATGGGAAATTATCTGTCAGTTGTAAAGAGTGAGTAATTAAAGGACATCATTTATGGAGCAGAACAAAATATCAAAAACAAAGTTGAGGACCAGCAGACAGTAGTGGTTACATTGCTGGACTCCCACATGGTCAACTGCAGTTCAAGTCTTGGACCTGGTGGCTTAGAAATCATGCCAGACATGTGTGCATGAGTGCCCAAGATCCTGAGAAAAAAATGAGAATGGATTGCAGTGTGGCCATCCCCTTTTGGGGGTAATTTATCACTTTACTTTTCACTGTCTCTCTCTCTTCCTGGTGAGCACATGTGCCCTGAGGCAAAAACCTCTTAAAAAAATAAAGATAACCTGGGTTTAATAAAAATATGGAAATCTTATTTAAACTATTCTAACTAGCATACATTAAGACAACATAGTTTAAGACTCCCCACTCTCCATGGTAGATACTGAAAGATTAGAAGACATAAAACCAGTGAAAATAGTCATGGACACTCGAGACAGCATGGAAGGAAGGCAGGAGACAGGATAGAAGGAAGATGGGAGAAGAGCATAGGGAAGGAAATCAGAGAGGCAAAAACAGAGAGGAGAGACATTTGTGGGACATAGAAATGGTTTATTACCTGTTAATGATAATGTGTATAGTATACTCAACTGGACTGGTCCAAGGTGAATTTCATGTTGGGTAAATTCTCTTTATAAGCCAGATGATGTATAGTGATCAAATGTTTAAAAATAGAAATAATAATTTAAAAAGACACATTGTTTAACAATGTAGAGGGACAGCAAGTTCAAAGATAAAGAATAATTTATTATATATATATTTACATTTAATCATTGATATCTTTACATCATACAATGTAGTTTTTCAAAGCATACATTTATTGCATGTCAAGCAAGTCAAAGAAATTACCATATGCAATTACCATATGCATCATCCTCAATGGATAACTTTCTGTTCTTTTTTTTAACAATTATTTTAACTTTCTTCTCTCTCTCTCTCTCTCTCTC
>NW_006159709.1:851002-854163 GCF_000334495.1 Tupaia belangeri chinensis | reverse complement strand
CTCCCTCCCTCCCTCCCTCCCTCCCTCTTTCTTTCTTTATTGTAATTTGACCAGAGACAGAGAGAGAGAGAAACTGAGAAAGCAAGCCACTAGGTCTGGGACTCGAACCATGGTCAGCCATGTGGGAGTCTAGTGCCTTTACCACACTACCTGCTGGCCCCAACTTTCTATTTTTATACCTGTTAAATGTTTTCTTTCCTTTCCCTGAGCCCTTCTGACCTACCTCCCCATGGTTTACTCCCTCTTTTCCAGTCTCTAGTATCTATACCCATTGTCTCTGTTATTGTATCTTCCAACTTTACAGTTTTTGCCATAAAGTATATATATTGAGCAGAAAAATACAATGTTTGTCTTTCATAATCTGGCTTGTTTCACTTAGCATTAAATCTTCTATAGTCATCTACTTTGTATCAAATGACACAATCTCACTTTTTTTTATGGCTGAGTAGTACTCCATAGTGCTAATGTTTTTCAATCCAATAATCCATTCTTAGATTTTTAGGTTGATTCCATGTCTTAGGAATTGTGAATAATGCTGCAAGAGTCTTTCTGATGGAGTATTTTTCTATCCTATGGGTAAATATTCATGAATGGTATTAATGAATTTAATGGTAGTTCTATTTGTAGGTTCTCCAGAAATCACATTGTTTTCCACTGTGGCTCTACTAATTTATATCCCCACCAACAGTGTAGGAAGTTCCTTTTTCACCACAACTTTACCAGCACTTGTCATTATTTTTTTAATCATAGCCATCATAATTAGGATTAAGTGGTATTTCACTGTGGTTTTGATTTGCATTCCCCTTATGATAAAAGAAGTTGAACACTTTTTCATGTTTTGGGGGCATTTATATGTCTTCCTTGGAAAGTTGTCTGTTCAGCTCATTTGTCCATTTTTTTAATGGATTGTTTGGTTTTATGTTTGTTTGTTTTTTTGTGGGTAGACTTTGCATTCCCTATATTTTCTGGATATTAGTCCTTTAGCTGAAGCAGAACTTGCAAATATTCTCTCCCATTCTAAGGGTTGTCTGTTCACTCTGATTACTGTTTCCTTTGCTTGTTAACCTGATGTAGTCCAACTAGCCTATTTTGAAGACTATTGCCTTTGCTTTAATAGTCTTTTTTTCTTTTCTTTTTTCTTTTTTTAGGGTTTTGCCATAGGGTGCAGACACTCACTGGAGAGAGAGAGAGAAAAATAGAAAGAGGGAAACTGAGAAATCATCTCCCGGGCGGGATGGTCACACTGCAATTTCTTGTTCTACATTCTTCTCTCAGAATTTTGAGCATGCATGTACACACACCCAGTATGAGTTTCAAGCCACCAGATCTAGGACTAAAACTGGGGCCATGTGAGAGTACAGTGCCTTAACCATCATGCCACCTACTAACTTCTTAAAGGTATGATTTAAGAAATATTTGCCTGCTCCAATGTCTTCAAGCATTTCCCCTGTGTTTTCCACCAATTGGTTTATAGTTTTAAGCTTTATGATTAGACTTTTGACCTGTCTTGAGTTGATTTTTGTTAATTTTGAGAGATAGGGGTCTGGTTTGTCTACAGGTAGATATCTAGTTCTCCAGCATCATTTGCTGAAGAGATTTTCTTTATCCCACTGGATCAACTAGTGCCTTTGTCAAAGATTAGTTGGATGTATACCTTGGGGTTTATTTCTATTTCTCTATTCTGTTCCATTGGTCTACATACCTGTTCTTTTTGTGTTGGCAGTAGGTTGTTTAGTTATCATAGCTTTGTAGTATATTTTGAGGTCAGGTAGTGACATGCCTTCTACTTTATTCTTTCTGCATAATGTTGCCTTGATGATACAGGGTCTTTTATGATTCCAGACAAAGTTTATGATTGTTTTTTCTATTTCTGTGAAGTATATCTCTGGTAATTTGATTGGCATTGCATAGAATTTGTAAATTTATGCACATAGAATTGACATTTTGATTATATATATGTGTGTGTGTCTATATATACATACATACATATAGATTTTTGCCATATGACATGTGCTCCCACCAGAGAGACAGAGATACGGAAAGTAAGAAATCAGTCCCAGGGGGCATGACTACACCACAGTCCCTTCTCCTTCATTCTCCTCTCAGGACTTTGGGCATGTAAGCACATGTGTCTGGTGTGAGTTTAAAGCCGCTGGGTCTGAGACTTGAACCACAGTCAATTACATGGGAGTCTAGCAATGCAACCATTACACCACCTGCTGATCCTGACATTTTGATGATATTAATTCTTCCAATCCAGGTACTATTTGGATATATTTTCACTTTCATATAATGCTCAATTTCTTTTTTCAGGTTTTCATAGTTTTCTATGTAAAGGTCTTTCATCTCTTTGGTTAGGTTTATCCCTAGGAATCTTGTGTGTGTGTCTATCCTAAATGAGACTCTTTTCTTCAATTCTACCTCAGTCTGTTGATAATACGTAAAAATATTATAGATTTTTATGTATTGCTTTTGTATCCCGCTACTTTACTGAATTAATTGATCACTTCTAGATAATTTTTTGTATATTCCTTAGGATTTTTTTATGTTTATAATCATGTCATCTGCCACTAGAAATAATTTCACTTCTTTTTTAATCCGAATTCCTTTTATTTTACTCTCTTGTCTGATTTCATTGGCTTTGATTTCCAGCACAACATTAAAAAGGAGCGGGGAAAGTGGATTTCCTTGTTTTGTTTTACTTTTTAGTGGAAAAGTTTTCAGCTTTCCCCCCTTCTGTATGATGTTAGCTATGCGCTTGTCATATATAGATTTTATTGTGCTGAGAAATGTCCCTTCTATACCAATTTTGCTGAAAATTTTAATCATGAAAGGATGTACTATTTTATCAAATGTGTTTTTCTGCATCAATTAATTTGATCATATAGCTTTTAATATTTTCTTCTGTTAATGTGATACATTATATTATTGTTTCATGTATGTTGAAACAATAAATGTATCCTTGGGATAAAGCCTACCTGTTCTTGGTGAACATTTTTTTTTTTTTTTGAGAGGTTTTTGCTATAGGGCACTCGCTGGAAAGACAGACAGAGAGACAGAGAGACAGAAAGCAAGAAATCACCCACTGGGGGGATGGCCACACCACAATCCCTTCTCCTCCATTCTCCTCTTGGGATCTTGGGCACACACGCACATGTGCC
>NW_006159709.1:811076-850964 GCF_000334495.1 Tupaia belangeri chinensis | reverse complement strand
CGACTACATGGGAGTCCAGCAACATAGCCATTACACTAACTGTTGGTCCCAGAGAATAATCTTTTTAATGTGTTGTTGGATAAATTTGCTAGTATTTCGTTGGGAATTTTCACATCTGTATTCATCAGTGTTATTTGTTTATAATTTCTTGCTGTTGTTCTTATGTCCTTATCTACTTTTGTGGTCAAGATGATGAAGACTTCATAGAATGGGAGTGGAAGGAGGTTCCTTCTCAAAAAAATCAGCTTTTGATTTTGTTTATTTTCTGCATAGTTCTTTTAGTCTCTATTTCATTTATTTCTGCTCTAATCTTTATTATTTCTTTTCTTCTGATACTCTTTGGGCCTGTCTTTTGGTTATTATTTTTCCAGCTCCCAGAGGTTTGTTATTAGTCTGTTTATTTGGCACATTTCTCTTTTTCTTGTGAGCACTAATTGCTATAAACTTCCCTCTTATGACTGTTTTCACTGTGTCCCATAAGTTACATAGACTTGTGTGTTCATTATCATTAATTTCAATAAATCTTTTAATTTCAGTCTTAATTTCTTCAGTAGTTATGAACTCATTCAGGAGTCAGTTGTTTACAAAACTGTCTAGAAATAAGTTTATTTCTACAAGTCACTGAATGCTAATGCATAATTTTAATAAGAACAGGAATCCGCTGGTAAGTCTAAAACCCTGCAAGCTAATGACTGAAGGAATTGTGATATTTCTTAGAGTACTAATGGAATTTTGAGACTTTATGACATTTAATTACATGGCCTCTGGTCCATTAGTTTATAAGAAAATATCTAATTTTTCAGTCTCATAACCCAAGTCTTCACACCAACTCTCTTGCTTCTTTTCAGAGTAACGTATGCCTGAGATAACACTGTTAAGATGGGTTTGTTTTGTTTTGCTTTCAGTTTGGAAAGACTCCTTACTATGTCAGTCAAAACTGTGTCTTTGATAGATGAAATATATTTAGAGTTTTAAAAGTGTCAATTCTTGTTCATATTCATTTCAACTAAATAGGACATGATGTGTTTAGGATTAAAAATGAATGTTATCCAGAATACTCTTATTTTGAAAAGTGTAGCCGAAAATTGGAGTCCTAGGCATGGCAGAAAGTTATGAGAATGAAGATACACAAAGGAAATGAGTAAATAATCGGTTCATGTCAGCATACTACAATGTTCCATAGAATGCTCTGAGGATGTTCTAGCTTTATTTATAAATGAGAAAGCAAAGGTTTAGAAACATTAAGTCTTGCTGAAGGACAAACAGAAAGAAAATGAGGACAATGAGTATGAATCCCAGTCTTTCTGATCTCAAATCCCATTCACATCTGAAAACTACATATATAACTTGTACAATTTAAGTAAAAATGAACAGTGAACTTATGGTCCATAAAATGTAATTTGATTATATAGTTTTAGAGTATGACTTATTTATTTCAATCTTACCATTTTGGTGTAGGATATTTTATATATGAATATCTGAGGTAACATAATAAATTTGTCTGTAGTTTAAAATCATTATCTTACTTGCTCCCAGAGGAAAAAAAAAATCTCCACAGTTATTAGAATAATAAAAATAATGTTAGAGGGCCAACTAGTGGCCTAGTGGTTAAAGTGGCTGGATCTTATATGGATAACTTCATAGTTTGAGTCCTGAACCTGGTGGCTTGAAAAACATGCTGGGCAAGTGTGCATGTGTGCTCAAAATTCCAAAAGGATAAATGACAGACAGGGTTGCTGGGTGACCATTTCTCATGGGGGGTGCTTTCTCACTTGCTCTTTTTTTCCTGTCTCTCTCCAGTGAGTACGTGTACGCTCTCGCAAATTAAAAAATAATAATAATGTTAGAAATCACTTGGTAATAACTCTCCTGTCTTTTAATGTATTTATTTATAAAAATGTATTTGTAAGAATGTACATTCTTATAAATAATGTGTGTATAATGTGTGTGTGTGTATAATGTGTGTGTGTACGTGCACACACATTGCATCAGGTGCTGTGATGATGCAAACTAGGGAATCCAACAAAAATAGAAACGCTTTTTCACTCAGCTCTAAATCTATCTCTAGCACCGAGTACCCAACTCTGTCTGCTATTCTCAACAAAACTGAACTTCTTTCCCACTAAATCTTTTATCACAAATACAGCCAGACTAATGATTTAAGTGGTGACTTCTACTTACCCTTGCCTTGGGCAAGCACTTAGTAAAATTGTCAGCACATAGCCTAAGCCAAACAAACATAAAAGAAAACAACTGGACTTTAAATAATTAACTGAATACTGAGTAAAGTATGAATTTTCCATATAGAAAAATTAAGATCTGACTTTTGTACTCAGAACTCTTATTTTTTTCTCACTCAAATAGGACTAACATTATTACACTAGAAAGCATATTTTTCTTGCCTTGACAAAGGTAACTGTAATAAGGAAGTAACAGGACTAAAATACCAGTGAGTTATGAAACTGCATCATAAATATCATAGTATCTATTAATTGATGTAGATCTTAATTGTGAGAACATATCTGGCACAGGAGAGAAGCAGGGTTTATCTTGGCAAAAGAGATGACAATGGTGGAATGAGAATTGAGAATCCTGTTCTTTCTCCTCTTTCTCAATATTTTGTGTCATTAAGGAAGCATTGCTACATTCCAATTCTTATTGTTAAACTAAATAAAGCAACAAAGAGAGTGAATAACTACCCACCCTTCCACACCTCCTTTCATATAGACACATACACATACACACACACTCACACACACATGAGTATCTTTAGTAAAATAAGAAGAGAAGGAAAAAAAATACCTAATTACTTCTAAACATGGGCGAGGCTCCAGTATCCTTAAACTAGCCAAACTATACCAAACAGTAACTGGGTGTGGGCCTTGATAATTTTAAGGTGGTACAAAAGTGTGAGTACTAACTGCTTAGGGCCCTGGAACTGAGGGCCAAAGAAAACTAAGCTGCACACAGTACCATGTAGGAGCAGGAGGGGGAGCCCTTAAGCTGGGAAATTGGGAAAGCTACTTGGCACCTCCCATGACATCTTCACAGTATTCACTTCAACTGGCTGGTGTGCAGGAGTATCCAGTTCGTTTTAACGTTAAATCTTGTTTTTAAATATAATAGCATCACGTATGTAGCCAGATGCCATTTATTTTTTTTAAAAAGGAAAAATGTAGTAAAACACCTCTGCAGATGAAGAGAATAAACCAGAAAATATCTTAATACTGCCGAAGGAAAAGTATAACCGGAATTTATAACAATATTTTTTTTAAATAGTTGAGGCAACTGAAACTCAAAAAGAACACAACAAAGTAAGACAAAGAAAATGAGGTGATGTCTAAACAATAGAAAGAAGTAAAATGGAAACAAACAGAATTCAGGAAAGAAATCTAGGAAAAATGAAAAGCCTTTTAAAAAGATTCAATTTCAATGACTTTATGGTAAAATAAACAAAAAGGAAACTACCTAGACAAAAAAGTAATGAAAAAAGGCAAAGAAAATAAATAGAACTAAAGAAAGGACTTTAAAATATTTTAAGGAAATACCAGCAAATGGCATAATGGTTATATTACTAGACTCCCACATAATGGACAACAGTTTGAGTCCTCATCTCAGTGACTTAAAATTCATGCCAGAGGGCTGGCAGGTGTCATAGTGATTAAGGGTGCTGGACTCCGACATGGCTGACCATGATTAAAGTCCTGGTCCTGAAGCCTTGCTTTCTCACTTTCCCCCTCTCTCTCTGTCACTCCCTGGTCAAAATAAAATAAATAAATTAATGGAATTTAAAAAAAGAATTATTTTTTTTTAAATCATGCCAGGTGTGTGTACATCCATGACCAAAATCCCAAGAATATAATGGAGGAGAAGGGATTGCAGCATAGCCATACCCCCAGGGTGTGATTTCTTGCTTCCTGTCTCTCTGTCTCTGTCTATCTGACGAGTGCATGTGCCCTATGGCAAAAAGACTCTCTTTAAATGTATATATATATATTTTTTTCCTTTTAATTTACAGAATAAAGACAAAGGAGATATAACATATATATAATTAAAGCCCTGAAGAAGAAAACAAAGTTTAATTTTCAAATACTTAACAATAATTTAGAAAAAATTTCTCTTCCCCACAATATTTTAAAAGGACATATTATATAGCTAAGAAAATTTAAAATGGTAAACATCAAGATATCATGCTAAGAGTACTAAATATTAATATAAAATTTATTTGGGCCCACAAATTCTTCGGGCCTATAAAGTGAGCTTGCATAAAACTTTGTAATAAAAAATTTCAACACCAAAAAATAGATATCAATTAAAAAGTATTCCAGGAACAAAATTATGAGCTAAGCTATACTTGAAATATAAAGATTGTAGGCAGGTGGTATGAATATTCACAAAATCACAGAATATTGTTCATATGCACTGTTACTGAGATAACTAAAGAATGACTGTGAAACTCTGGGGAGTAAATAAAATGAACGATGAGCAATGAGTTCATTGATTGTAAAATAAAGGTAGAGCTGAAAGTCAGAGAATAGTATATGAATGTAATATGCAATAATTATTATAATAATGTAATAATGTGTTATTTTAAAATATGAATTATAATATTAATAATTATTAGGTAGTCATTATAATTGTGCAACAATTATAATTATTATTATAAGGAATAATGTATAAATAGTGGAACTAAGAACATGGAAGAAGGGGGAGAGAGAGGGAAAATAAGTATTGATTGTCTCACGTGTCATACTAGAAAGTTAACGGATATTAATTGAAGCTTAAGGTAAATATTAAGCAAGACAAATATTAAAAGTAAATATTAAGCAAGACAATATCACTAACTAAAATTGGATAAAGTAGGAAGGGACAAGGCAGAGGTAAGAAACAAATTTTATCACTGTTGATTTAGATAGAAAAATATTCTATTTAAATAGAGACATGAAGTATAAAATAATCACCAGAAAAATATTTTGTTTACACTGGAAGAACAACATACTAGAGAAAACAGATCACAAATGGAAGACTTTTAAAATTAAATACATATAGGGGACAGCAGTTGGCATGGTGGTTAAGGCAGTGGATACTCACATGGTTGACTGCAGTTTGAGTCTCAAACCTGGCTGTTTGAAAATCACCCCGAGGCACATGTTCATGCATGCCCAAAATCCCAGGAGGAGAATGAAAGAGAAGAAACTGCAGTATAGCCATCCTTCCTGGGGGGCAATTTCTCCCTTCCCTCTCACTGTCTCTTTTTGTCTCTCTCTAGTAAGGACACACACTCTATGGCAAAAATCTTGAAATAAATAAATAAAATGTAAATATGTAAAAATATAAAATGAGAGAACTGAGCTCAAACAGATCTGCCCTATCACCTATTACGATTAAGAAATTTTCAAATTGGACAACAAAATATTACAGATTACAAACTATATGCTATGTGTAAAGTTACTCAGCTCAGAGAAAGAATAAA
Organism: Tupaia belangeri chinensis; assembly: GCF_000334495.1. Lineage (NCBI taxonomy): Eukaryota > Metazoa > Chordata > Mammalia > Scandentia > Tupaiidae > Tupaia > Tupaia belangeri. Next base: position 845,491 of record NW_006159709.1, on the reverse strand, counting down.
TAGGAGGTTACTGGTTGATATAAAATTCCAGTTACAAATAATAAGTTCAAGAGACCCTTGCACAGCATGACTATAACTTATAATAATGTAATATATACTTGAAAATTGATAAGAAAATAGATTTCAAGTGTGCTTATCACAAAAATATGATAACTATGTGAGGTAATGCAAATGTTAATTAGCTAACTTAGCAATTTTTAATGTATACATATTTCAAAACATTATACTGTACATCATAAATACATACAATTTTTGTAATCGTAGTTTTAAAAATTCGTTACCTATTTGCACATTTATATATTGCTATAGGGCTAAATATATACATATATGGCATATTTATAAATCCTTTACCATATATTACATAAATAATGTATTAAAAGAGTAAAATGAGAATTAGGGTCTTTCTAATATAAAATAATTAAATTATTTTATTTACATATTGGTAAATGTTTTTTCAATAAAATATTATGTTAACATTCTGACAAAAGAGAGATATAATGAGCCTTAAGGAAATTAAAAATACAAGGAAAGGCAAATATATGCTATGCAAATGTAAAACTAAACCAAGGATTTGATCTTACCACCTATAAATGCAGCATATAGGAGAAAGAAAATTAAATAAACAGTAAAAAAGGAAAAGTTATAATGGTAAGTCCTACATTTTACAATGAAAAGTTAGCACATACGTACAAATGTTATACACAGCAGATAGTCTCATAAAACAAAATGATAGATGATTAAAGGAAGAATAGTTAGAAACACACTAATATGAAACTATGATTCATGCCTCTTAATTATCAAAAAATAAATAAGGTGATAGGGCCAGCCCTATGGCCTTATGGTTAAGGGAGTCAGATCCTACATGGCTGACTGTGGTTCACTTCTGGCCCTGGTGGCTTGAAAAACATGTCAAACACATGTGCGTGCATGCCTCAGATCATGACAGGATGGAGAAATGATGGAGAAGAGATTGCACCGTGACCACACCCCACTGTGTGTGTGTGTGTAGGGGGGAGGTCGGGTAGTGCTTTCTCCTTCTTTCTGTCTCTCTCTGTAAGTGCATGTACCCTTAGGTCCTTTCTTTCTTTTTAAATAACAAATTTTAAAAATCAAAGGTAAATAAGGAAATAGAGATCCCAAAAGTAAACAGAGTAGCTATTATGGATACAAATGCATACACATTAAATTGTGTATTCCAAAAACAGAGAATACTCCTGTTCAGATGCCTTGAATATCCATGAAAACTGTTGACATAATATTCCTCAAAGAAAATCTCATAAAGTTGAAAACAGTAGCTATAATAAAGATAAAAATTTCTGTTCAAAATCTAAAACTAGAAACAGTAAAACCAGAGAACAACAATAACAAAAAATCCCTTATAACCAGAAATTCTAAAAATATTTGTTAAATAATTTTTAGATCAAAAGAAAAAAAACTGAAATCACAGACTCTCTGAAAAACAATTAACGAAAATACTAAATATAACCTATAAAATACAGCTGAGCAGTATTCAGGGAAAAATGCATACTTTTAGTAATTATGTTAATAAATAGAACAGAATAGAAGTGAGTAAATTAAACATTTTAATAAGAAATAGAACAAGAAAATAAAAATAAAAGAAAATAAATCTATTTATTAAACATAACATGATGTAAAATATTGAGATAATAGAAATGATAACACAAACATTTTGTAAATATCCATAAAATGAAATTAACTTCTTATTTAAAGAATTATTTACTCAATTTTATTTATTATTTTCTTTTCAATTTCCTATAGGACACATGCACTACCAGAGAAAGAAAACAAGCAAGCCACCAGATCTGGGACTCGAACCATGGTTGGGCCATGTGGGAGTCCAGCAACTCAACCACCACGACACCTGCTGTTCTTGAAATAAACTTCTAATCAAGAAAAATAGATAAAGCGAAAAAATAGTCAAATAAGAATAAAAGCAGGGTCTTGAAAAGATATTTGTATATCCATGTTCATACCAGCATTATGCATAATAGCCAACAGGTGGAAGCTCCAAGTATCTGTCAGAGGATGGGTAAATTAAAAAAAAAAATGTGGTATATACATACAATGACACAATGACAATTACTAGTTTTTAAAAAGGAAGAAAATTCTCACACATGCTACAATATGGATGAACTTAAGATACTATGTTAAATAAAATCAGCCAATCACAAAAGACAAATACTTTATTTTTCTACTTATATAAGATACTCTTTGAATAGTCAAACTCATAGAGACAGAAAGTAAGATGGTGGTTGCTAGGGTCTAGAAGTACAGGCAAGAAGTATTATTGCTTGATGCATAAAGAATTTTAATGTAATAAGATGAAAATGTTCTGGAGATGGATGGTGGTGATGGTTACAGGACAATATGAATGCACTTAATGTCACTGAACTGCATACTTCAGTGTACTCATCTGTGTACTCTCTCTTACATGTGCACATTTACATGTTTAATCATAAATGAAGAAACAAAGTTAAAAAGCAGGTCATTCCAAGTGGGAAAAATTGTAAATTTTATGTTATGGCCATAATGGAAAATATTTAAATGGTTCTAGCTAATTCTTCTAATACTATCTTGAATAGAAATGGCCAAAAGGGCACTCTTGCCTTGTTCCTGAACTAAAAGGAAATCCTTTCAGGTTTTTGCCATTGGTTATGATGTTAGTTATGTTACTTTATTTGTCTTCATGTTATTTTGGATCCTTTGTTGCAACCTGAAAAATTCCCTTTAACATTTATTGTATGGCAGTTAGTTTCAGTCATAGAGTGCAGACACTTGGTATATATTAAGTGGGGACATACAATGCCTCTCCTTCATAGCATGGCTTGCTTCACTCAGCAGTAAGTCTTCCATATTCAGCCACTTCCTGTCAAAAGCCAGGGCTTTGTTGTTTTTTTTATGGATGAATAGAATTCTATTGAGTATATGTGCTACAGTTTTTCTAACCATTCATCAGTTCGTGGGCATTTGGGTTATTTCCATGACTTAGCAATCATGAAAAGAGCCGCAATAAACATCGATGTGCAAGCACTTTTCCGATTAAGTATTATTCTGTCCTTTGGGTAGATACCAAGGAGTGGGATTGCTGGATCATATGGTAGTTCTATTTGTAGATTTTTGAGGAATCTCCAAATTGTTCTCCACAGTGGTTGGACCAATTTACATTCTCACCAGCAGTAAAAATGGAAAGGAATTAAGTGTATGTGTGGGTATGTGTCCATAAAATACCAATAAATTGTTTGAATTATATACAAAAATGTAAGATAAAATATGGTGGTTTGGGGCACTTTCCAAATCTTCTTGGCCAAGAAAGCACGAGAAACGGGTGCAGTCACATCTCACCTGTTTTTGAATCTTAACAATACTAAATGTACTTCTTTGTGAGAAAATGTTGCAATCCCTCCACAGTAGTTGTTATCCCACCTTGTAATATATGTTATAAGAACATGAGACCCTAAAGCTAATGACCAGAATTGCCATGTTTCCCTTTTCTTCCAGACCATGGGTAACCTCATGACTGCACTCTCCAAGTCTTCCAGTCTCCTTCCTAACAGAAACTGTTACCTGCCTACGCCATTCTATGTTATTGACAGATAACATCTTTAAAAAACTCTCCCCACTTGCCGATTTTCCTTTTGCAGCCTAAACCTTATAAAAGGCATATTCAAGGCTCTCTGGGTCTGCATTTCCTGGGGTGCAACTTTTATCAGCTCAAATAATGGCTGACCATGGTTCAAGTCCTGGACTCAGTGACTTAAAACTCCCACTGGGCGCATATGGGAGTGAGGACACTAGAGGAGAAGGGATTGTGGCATGGCCATCCCCCCAGGAGGTGAATTCTCACTTTCCCTCTCACTATTTCTGTCTCTCTCCAGCAAACACACTCTTTTTAGGGCAAAACATCTTAAAAAAATAAAGGGGGCCAGCAGGTGGTGTAGTAGTGGTGGAGGTGCTAGACTCCCATGTGTTCGACCATGGTTCGACTCCCAGACCTGGTGGCTTGAGACTCATTCCAGGCAGGTATGTGTGCGTGCCCAAGGTCCCAAGAGGAGAATTAAGGAGAAAAGAAATGAAATCCACCAATGGGGTGATTTCTCACTTTCTGTCTCTTTGGCTCTCTGGTGAGCACACACGCTGTATAGCAAAAAATCTCTCAAAAAGAAATATAACCCAAATGAGTCAAACACATGTTTGATACCACTTGGGAGATGGCAGTTGAAACCATCCCAGATTCGTATTCCTTCCTGCCTTCAACAGTTACCATTCTTCCGAAATTCTTCATTCGTGCTTATTTTCAGACAAGATAAGATTTAACTTGCAACTGAATTATTGCTTCCACTGAAAGTGAGTGATAGGAGTTTTATCATTTATCTGTAACCCTGCAGTAAGATCCCAAGGGCATACAGAAATTCTTAGGAAGCACATATACATGTACACACTGTGGCATGAGCTCTTTCTAGGCTGAAGCTGAAGTCTCAAAAACAATGCATGGTAACCTAGTTCTCAGACCAATTTGTGAGAAGACTTTGAAATATATTTTGCAAAAGGTGATTTGGAATTAACAGGTCTCTGTGATTTTCAGGTTGGCACAGACACTAAACATGTACAAATTACTAAAGAGATCCTGTTCCTAGGACACTGCAATAGCTGTGTTAGGTCTGACTGGAGTTTTGCACTGTGGGGTTGAGAACAATGATGTAAATTGGTAAGACTGTTTGGCCGAGCAGGATTTTTTTTTAGTGAGCTGTCATCAGATGGAGCCTTAATGAGCTCTAGTGGACCAGAATCTGTTATGCGTCAATACAAAGTAAAGAAAGGAATATAACCCTTTAGATAAATTGATCCAAAATTCAACGCTCAGGAAATCTGACTCAGCATCTGGTTCTATCTCTGCATTAATTCATTCTCAAATGAACGTATTTAGTAATCAAGTGAGAAGACAAACATACTTTTATAATCTATATATTCTTGCTGTCAATTCTGAATCTCAGGGTCCAACATTTTATATTCATTCATTTGCCTAGTAAGTCCAAAGCATTATGCTATACTCTAAAAATATTGTCTCTGAAGTATTTTGATCAAATTCCAGTTGGTGAATTTCTGCCTCTTCCCTGTCAGTAAATATGAGACTTTGGGCCAATCATCAATATTTCTTCACCTAAAAATTAAGAGGATTTAGACTAGATATAGCAAGTGTTTCAGTTCTAAGAATTACATGTACATTCTGTCTCAGAATAAAATGTTTCACACATCTAAGGTGAACCTTGGAAGCTAAGCACTGAATCTTGAATCATTTAGTGGAGTAATTGTCTCTAAAAATGCTAGTGGAATTTTACAAATGCTTTCTGCCACACCCACTCTTTTTCAGAGAAAAGATGAGACTGTGAATTTATGGTCATAGAGCAAACACCCAAACACACAGCAGTTTAATTTTCCTTTATTATTATATTTTTAATTTACTGGGGATGACTAACACTTATTAGTATTCTTTTCTGCTGCCACCAACACTGAAAGCTGCTTTCTGTGTGCATCTTGGCAAACCATGAAAGTAAATAATTCTTTAAAATATACACAAGTCAGCCTAAGAAAATTGGAAGATTTCAATTGAGTTTGGAGCTACTAAAATTCTGATGTACTTCCTGTTCATCTTAGAAACCTGATCTATACAGAGTATCAGAGAACTAAAAAAAAGAATTAATTTTTTTAAATCACAATACACTATAAATCATCTAGCCAGGCTCTCCAGTCCAGATGGCTTTTAATTTACTGGCAAAGTAAATCACTGCACACTAGAATATTAACTGGGGCTTTTGAACTGTAGTAAGAAATCCTACAAAGAGCTCCCAAACTACCCAGTGTTGAAAGTGTATGTGGGACAGGGAAACAGTGGAGGAGATGGGGAAGAATTGAGGTGGTAGGTAAACAAAGTTGCATAATAACATACATTCACAAAAAGTGCTAAAGAATCCTTAAGGTCTCAAGACTGAAATAACTATGCAACTAGTTTATCAATAGTTATGGTATTCAAAGGCACTGATACAAAGTAAGTAAAGACTTAACCCAAGAAGATCTTCTCCAAGATATGTTATAGCCAGAATGACTAAAACCATAGACAAAAACAAGATACTCAAACTGGCAAGAGAAAAACGTCAAGTTACCTACAAATGATATCCCATCAGACTGACAGAAGACCTCTCATCAGAAACAATGTGAGCAAGGAAAGAATGGGAAAACATATTCAAAGTATTGAGTGAAAAACAATTTGAACCAAGAATACTATATCTGGCAAGATTATCCTTCATGGGGGAAGAGAAGACAAGAACATTCTCAGATAAATGAAACCTGAAATAATTTACCAACACCAGACCAGCTCTCCAAGAAGTTCTGATGGGAATGCTATCCCAGGAAAACTAAAGTCAGACACACAGAAATAAGAGTTCTAAAACAACTTTAAAAATGGCCAGCTTAATGGTAGGGACAAGTCCAGAACTGAACATTATCTTCCAGAATTTAAATGGAAAGATCGGACCACAACATAAGATAAAGTACATGAGTTTAAACTGGTGAAATAGAATTTTATGACTTTTGACTAGAACATTGCTGACCTTCTATGCTTTGTTTTCCAGTGTTAAGGAGTTTTGTCTTCTCTTGAGTTGTGGACAGGTCTGTGTACCTACTATTAGAACAGAATCCCAACCTGTTTCCTGGCTGTAAGCATTAAGCAAAGTTCTTTTCACATTTTTTAAAATTTGATTTATTAAAGCTAAAATTGTCTTTCTTAAAATTAAAAAATGCATTTAAAAATACCTATTTAGTAACCACAGTAAGCTATATAGCTTCAGCTATGTGCTATTTTATAGTATATTCATTCTACCCACAGAGTTTCATGCCTAAAGTCAACTTTTGTTTACAGATATGTATATGTCAGCTGAACTATTGAAAGTATTTAGATTAATTAAGGTATTTTGTGATTCAATACAATATGGGACAGAATAAAGGAATGGAAAGCAACTGCAGATACCAGAGACAGGGTGGGAGGAGAATGGGAAATGGCAGAGGGTGAGAAATGGGGATATATATCAAATGGAAAATTATTTCTTGACAATAACATGTATGATAAAGTCACTTTACAGTGTATTCTGGCTGGAAAAATCACATTTTATATACTGTGGTGATGTTTAGTAAAAAGAAAGCATGTAAAATAAATACATTGATAAAAATATGTATTATATAAAAAAGTAATATTTATTTCTCCTGTAGATTTATAAATTTTTCCTTTTTATATTTTGAAACTAATTTACCAGTTTTATAAAAGCTCAAGGTTGGGGCCAGCAGTTGGCGTAATGACTATGCTGCTGGATTCCCATATAGTTGACCACAGTTCGAGTTCGGACCTGAGGGCTTAAACTCACACCAGGCGTATGTGCATGTGTGCCCAAGATCCTGAGAGGAGAAAGGATTGCAGTGTGGCCATCCCCCAGGGGGGTGATTTCTCGCGTTTTCTGTCTCTCTGTCTCTCTGTCTTTCCAGCGAGCACACATGCCCTATAGCAAAAATCTCTCTCAAAAAAAAAAAAATCTGAGGGTTGTTTATTGTGCTGGTGACTAAATTTTCTATTATGTAGCAAACCTTTCTTTCTCTAATGATGAGTTTTACAAAGTTTAGTTTTCTAATGATAACAGAGATGTATATTTTATTTTCATTAATATTTAGCTAGTATATCTTTTCTCATCATTTTACTTTTAACCTATCCATGCCCTTATAATGTAGGTATATGACTTGTGGCAGTGTATTTTTTGGGCTTTTATTGTTTTCTTTATATGCAATGTGGAAATTTCTCTCTTTTAACTCACAATTTTTGTACATTACAGTTTTTTAGAAAGCGAGAAATCACCCCCCAGGGGGGATGGTCACGCCGCAATCCCTTCTCCTCCATTCTCCTCTCGGGATCTTGGGCACGCATGCACACGTGCCCGGCGTGAGTTTTAAGCCACTGGGTCTGGGACGTGAACCGCGGTCGACTACGTGGGAGTTCAGCGACATAGCCATTACGCTAACTGCTGGTTCCCAAGACAGGTAGATAATTTTCTTCATTTCAAAGGATTTTTGAGAACAGGAATGGCTACATCACGGGGTCATATTCGATATATTTTAATAATCATCATGTTTGGATACAAACCACTGAGAATGAAGACCATGACCAACTAAAAGGAAAATTCATTGTAAAAACTAGATGAATAGCAGCATTCCACACTACCACCAGGAATAGGAAGCTATCCTCACCCTGATTTCATCTTTGACTCCTTTTCTTCTTTCAATCTTCATTTTAATAAAGGAGAAATAGCAAAAAATGGAAGACATTACCCATCAGGAAGTAAAGGGGTTTATAGTGTAGAAAGTTCTCAGAGCATCCCAGAGTATATCTCAGAACACCATGAGTCTCACTAATTTATAAGCTCCTGTGAGGAGGCTCTATGACTACAACAGCTCATAGAAGAACCTTTCTAGAATGAATGCAGTCAGTATTGCTGACTCACTGCATGACAGAACAGATACACCATCCTATGTCAGAGTCTCTGGGGTTCTATCTCCTTTTGAGGATTCAGACTCAAAACAACTAATGACAACAGACTCCTCTTTGCTTTTAGACAGGCAGGAATTGAGTAGAAATATCAAACTTCTGAGCTCATTTACTACCGTCACTTGCGCTAGAAAGAAAAACCACATAAATGAGGAAGGACATCCAGGGATGAACTATTTCCAGAAGGAGGGAAGTAATTCCTATACCAGATATCTGGTATAGTAATTACATCACATATATATCAGTCACATATTATTAGCACATGGTAGAAGGATGGTATTTTTTGAACAGGAATCAAGAACTTGTAGCCAGGCCTCAAACTGAGCTAAACTTGTGTCCAGTTGTAAGTCACACAGCTCTGAACACATATGGTTATCTGGTGGGCCTCTAGAAGTTCATTTTGTAAGAGGAAAGATGTCCCATGGAAAGAAATAAACCTAAGATAAACAGAGACAAGCATAGTAAATTTTACTTAAGAGCTAATCTTAATTCTTTAGATGGGAAAAATAATTCAGAGTAAATCTATCACTCTCACTAAATCAAAAAGAAAAATAGTTCATAAAATATTAAGAGAAGGAAAAAAATCTACTTACTTACATCTAGCATTAAGATGTCTATCCAAATAGAAATTAAAACAGAATTAAAAACCTATTCTTTATGATTGGTTGTTTGCTTTTCTAGAAAACAAGAAAGTATCAAAGCAAATGTCAAAGCTATTGCTTGAAGGGAATAAAAACTTTCTGACTGGCACTGGCAGGAGGCATGGTGGTTAAAGGTACTGGACTCCCACATGGCCAACCATGGTTCAAGTCTCAGATATGGTAGCTTCCTTTCTCACTCTCCCCCTCCCCCCGCTCCATCTCTCTCTGGACAAATTGAAAAATAATAGTAAAGTTAAAATAATTCTTTTATAAAAACTATCTGATCAAGATATCTTTTGCTATTTTTAAATGTCAACAAAAATATTAATGATATACAAGCACTAAGCACAAGGATTTCCAGGAAATAAGATTGGGCATTCATCCAGGAAACAGAAGTAGTGTGCATTTATTAAAGCGTCTTACCTAGAGATGCTTTAATTCCTGTAGAATTGTATAATTTTAAAGATGAGTCTTTATTACTTGTCACTATAGTTACGTGGTTCACTTCAATGTTCTACTCAGAGCAAATGCTCTAGACATACACCACCTCCCCCAGTTAACTAATTAGCATACTAACTGCAATATACATTTTATAGATTTCACTCTTATCTTTTAAGAGCATTCATTTTTCTAGACTGACATATCTAAAATTAATCCATCAGTCACACAGAAATGTTGGTAGATTTTCTATAAAGATATATTTATAATAACAAAAAGTATACCTGTGATAAAGTAAATTAAAAATGGTAATGTTGATGGTCAGCAGATGGTGTGCTGGTTAAGGTACTGGACTTCTGCATGGCCTGTTTAGTTCAAGCCCCAGACCCAGCAGCTTGAAAATCACACTGAATGCATATCCATGGGTGCCCAAAATCCCAAGAGGAGAATAGAGGAGAAGGAATTGGGGCTTTATTGGGGATAATTTCTCACTTTCCCACACTCTGTCTCTCTCCAGAAAGCACCAGCAAACCATGGCAAAAACAAAACAAAACAAAAAGGGAGAAGAAAAAGAAAAAAAGATAATGCATAAAAATCTAAAATTAATCACAGTATTAATTTTTTCTCATGATTTTAAATTACAAATAACTGTTTTATTCTCAGACTAATTTATCCACTTGTATTTTTTTTAATTTACCAATAATATAGGTTTGATGCATATCGCAAATACTAATGGTTATTTAACTTTCTTGATTACATGCAGGGAGCCCCTTAAAGTGGGTACAGTCTTTGTGCTATTACTGCAGGGCATGCAAAAGCTATAAACAAAGACATAATCTACCAAAACACAGAAGAAACCTGAGTGTCAGCCAGAGAAGGCCAGGAGAGGCTTGTTTAGAACTATGAGGTGCACCACAGCTGAAGTACGAGGCTTTGCCTCCCCTATAAAAGAATGAGCACAGAACAGCTCAGGGCCAGGCATTCTCCAGGAGAGGCCTTGGGTCTGCCTGACCTCCCCACTCTCCTTACTGTCTTTCCTTTCTCAGTCCACTGCCCTTCCCTTTGGGGAAACCTCTCTCTTCACCCTTGGGCAGGGGCAATTACAGAATATTTTAATCTAATCTTAGTTTTATGATAGCTACATTGATCATATGTCTTTTTTAAAAATCTTATTTATGGGCAATCTCTGATTTTATAGTTGATTTCTTCATGCTTAACAAAGGGACATCTGAATTAACCTGGCCAAACCTTTGATCCATCTAGCTGCCTGAAGGAGACTCGGCTAATGGAAGAGGAGGGCTGTCATTAAATTTCTGAAAATGTTATAACAATACTAATTAATGTTACTGGGGAAAAAAGCCTAATAATGCAAACAATCTGTTGCCATTTTGAAATATCAATTATTCACTAACAAAAATAAATGTTTATATTATATGTTTAGTTTCAGACATGATGACCAATAATATGTGTTGCTCTTTTCACTTTTGACATCTCTGTGGAATGAGTAATCAGTACTGTTTTGAACTCTGTGGGGATGTGTTTGGCAAAATTCATGAAAAAAATATGATAAACAGCATGACTCACTTCTGGTCTGGTATCATGTTTTGTTCACCTTGATCCCATTGGGACCATCTAAATATTCAGTCACAACCTGAATCTTTTTATTGTGTTGTTTTGCTTCATCAAAATACCATATCCCAATTTAATTATTGATTTAATTATTTTATTAAATCACCTAAGTACTGATTTGACCATTTTGAAAACTATACATTAGAGCAGACCTCAGACCAAACTCAACTAAAAAGTAAGTCAAAAAGATTATTATTTTAGTCTTGTCCTAAGACTATATGAATAAATCCTTTCCTCATGACCATTCTCTACAGGATATAAGTCAGCTGAAGATTCTCAGTACCTAGCCATGATCTCCATTGTAGAAAGTTTAGGTAAAAAGGACAGGAGAACAGCTCTGGGATTCTTCATGCCAGAGAATAGAGGAGGGAAACTGTTTGTACCTTATTTTGTACTCCCACCAAAAATCTCCAGAGAAGAGCAAGTTCATAGAACCCTATTTCTATGTGTCCTGAATCATCTATAAACTGTTTCAGATAGGGGAGGGATGAATGTTGGATCCAGGGGATCAACTTCACTTGAAGACTTCTTTTAGACTTGCTTTGAATTTTTGTATTTAAAAGTCCAATCATAGGAACCAGCAGATGGTGTAATGGTTACATCATTGGACTCCCACATAATCGACCACAGTTCAAGTCCTGGACCCAGTAGCTTAAAACTCACACCAGGAGCATGTGCATATGTGTCCACAATCCTGAGAAAGGAATGGAGGAGAAGGCATTGCAGCATGGCCATCACACCAGGGGAGATTTCTCACTTTCTGTCTCTGATGAGTACACGTGCCCTATAGCAAAAAGCTCTCAAAATAAAATAAAATAAAATAAAAAAGAAAGAAAGAAAGAAAAATAGTCCAACCATGTACTTATAATCTTCCATATCGTTTAAGTTATATGCTTCAACCATCAGGATCTCTGCTGCATCCAAATTATATGGGTCATTGGGAAAGTCGTGACACATTTTTGAATAGAAAAACAGAAAAATTCATCATGACTTTCCTGATGACCTAACACATTAAATAATGTAGTGTATATCAACCATTTAAAATAAGGCAAGTCCTAAGCATATTTTCTCATCTTATTACATCCCTCATTATGAAACTACGTGCCCAACCCTTTTGAACAGTCAATACCTTGAACTTATTTGGCATCAACAATATGCAAGACTGAGATGGATAGAACAAAGATCAAAAAGGCAAGGGTAAGATAGACTTGGTCCTCTAGAAGCTTTCAGGAATGCACATGGCCCTACCCCTTATATCTGTTTGTCAGAAAAGTCATGATGTATTTTTGCATAGAAAAACATGAAAAAATACATCATGACTTTTCTCGACTGTGGTTCGAGTCCCAGACCTGGTGGCTTAAACTCACACTGGGCGGGTGTGCGTGCATGCCCAAGATCCCGAGAGAAGAATGGAGGAGAAGGGATTGCGGCATGGCCATCCCCCGTGGGGGGTGATTTCTCGCTTTCTATCTCTCTGTCTCTGTCTGTCTGGTGAGCGCACGCACCCTATAGCAAAAAAATAAAAAATTAAAAAATTTAAAACCTCTCCAAAAAAAGAAAAAAAAATACATCATGACTTTTCCAACAAACCAATATTATCACTATCTGAGAATCTTTGTGCTAGTCCTTATTAAGAAATCATGGCAGGAAGGATTAGGACCACTGAAGACCTTCTGTCCAAACTTCCCCTTCCTGCCCCCCTGATATAGCCAGAAGCAAGGTTAGAGCACCCTATTTATTTTCTCTGTCTCTACTTTTTATTTATTTTTAAAATTTTTAAACTTCTTAGCTCTCTGTCGCTCTTTTGTCTTGCTTATTTTTACCTTTCTTCTCTGCTGCCATAGGACAAGCCAATCACCAGCCATCAAGTTCTGAGCTGCCCAGTTCAGATATTAGGACCACTGAAGACTTTCTGGCCAGACTTCATTCTCCTGCCCCTCAGACCTAGCCAGGAGAAAAGTTAGAGCATCCTATTTATTCTCTCTGTCTCTCTCTCTATTTTTTTTTTAATTTTTAAACTTCTTAGCTCTCTGTCATTCTTTTGTCTTGCTCATTCTTACCTTTCTCCCTGCCCTCATAGTACAAGCCAATCACCAGCCATTTATATCTGAGTAGTGTGCTATGCAGTTTTCATTTTCTGCTTAAATTTTTTTCTCTTTCATACTCTTTTTTAATTTTTTTCCCTTTTCCTTTCCTTTTTACCTTTCTCTCTTTTCTGCTCAGCCTCCACACACTGATTTTCTAGACAGGTCTAGGTGCTCAGTAGCCAAATATCTGAATACTTTTAGGGTCAGATTAATCCTCTGTTTCCATTTAATATGCTGCACAAAGGCAGAAAAGTGGCACGGTTTAGAGATTGAAGGTTACATCTTCCTACATGCCTCTGATTGCTTAGATTTAATCCCAAAAACTAGGAAAAAAAATTATAATCCATCAGATGACCAGAAACCACCGCAGAAACACAAGAAATATGAGAAACCAAGAAAATATCTCTCCCCTTAGGGAAAAGAATAACTCCTCATCCTCCACAGACAATACAAGGGAACTCATAGAAATGTCAGATAAAGAATTTAAAATATTCAAAGTGACAAAGCTAGCAAAGATGCAAGATAAAAGAGACAACAAACTCCAGAAGATGCAGGAGAAAAGAGACAATGAGTTCTAGGAGATAAGGAAGTTCTTTTGAAGGATCTGAAAGAGGAAATACACACCATAAAAAAGAATCAAATAGAATTGTTAGAGATGAAGGCCGTAATACAGGAAATCAAAACCTCCCTTGAAAGTATTAAAACCAGATTAGATCATGCAAAAGACTGAATCTCAGATGAAGAAGATATAACCTATAACCTAGAAAAATTAACCAGAAAGAAAATAATACCCCAAAATGAGAATAATATACAAGTAATACTAGATACCATTAAACACCAAATATCAGGATCATCAGTATCCCAGAACAAGAAGAAACTAACAAGGGCATTAATAAGCTAGTCTATGAAATCCTGGAAGAAAACTTTTCAAACCTGGAGAGTCACTCAAATATACAGACCCAAGAAATACAAAAGACCCCACATAGAATCAACCCAAGAATATCTTCTCCAAGGCACATCATAGCCAGATTGATCAAAACCACAGAGACAAACTAATTTTGGCAAAAGAGAAACATCAAATTATTTTCAAAGGATATCCCATCTGGCTAACATCAGACTTCTCATCGGAAACAATGCAAACAAGGAAAGAATGGGTAAATATATTCAGTGTTAACTGAAAAACAATTTCAACTGAGAATACTATACCTGGCAAGACTGTCTGTCATATGGGGAAAAAAGACCAGAACATTCTCAGATAAACAAAACCTGAAATAATTTACCAACACCAGACAAGCTCTCCAAGAAGTGCTGAAGGGAGTGCTATTCCAGGAAAACTAAAATCAAACACACACACATAAGAGTATAAAAAACAACCAAGAAAATGGCCAGCCTACTGGTAGGGATAAACCCAGAGTTGAATATTAACTTCCAGAGCTTAAATGGAAAGATCAGACCACAGTAACACTGAAAACTCAATAGAAGAAAGATTAATTACATGAGACTGAACTGGTGAAATATAATTTTTGACTTTAGACTAAAACACTACTGATTTTCTTCTAAGCTTGGATTTCCAGATTTAAGGATTTTTGTCTTCTCTTGAACTGTTGATAGCTTCATCTACCTACTATTTGAACTGAATCCTAAACTTTAGGATTTAGAAATGTGCCTAAGGTTTAGATCTATTAAAACAAAAACTGTTTTTCTTGAAAATAAGAAATTCATTAAAAAAATACCCATTTAATGACTGCAGTAAGCTATATAGCCCCAGATAGGTGCTACTTTATAGTATGTTCACTTCACTCACTTAGGTTTATGCCTAAAGTCAAACATGTGTTCATAGATATGTATATAACAGCTGTGCTAGCTATTAAAAGTTTTAACATTAATTCTTTAGTGAATCTATAGAATGTGGGGAAAAAATGCATGGAAAACAACTATAGGAAGCAGAGACAGTGTGGGAGGAACACAGGAAATGGCAGAGGGTGAAAGGTAGGGAATGGGGAGGAGCAAAATATATAAGAAACAAGAAAAGGAAAATTATTGGTTGATGATAATATGTACAGTAATATCCTTGATTGAGCCAAGTACAGTAGATTCTGGATGGAAAATCTTATTTTGAATACTTTATTGATATATAGTAAATGTATGTAAATAAATAAATTTTTAAAAATTAAAAAAAAATCATGGCAGCATCTCTAGGGATCAGGCAGACGCCTATGAGCTAGACATTTACCAACATGCCTCCCTTCATCCTACCATAGTTTTGTACTGTGGGTCTAGTTCCCTTGGGGCCATAACTAGTTACAGACTCCCTGAGTCTCTACCTTGCCTCATGAAAATGGAAGAGATATCATACTCTGATACAAGGCCAGTTCCTAAATCTGTTTTCTGTGTCCCTTTTACATTTGTCTACCCAGAGACTTTGCTATATAATCAGCTCCTTTATGATTTCAACCTCTGTTTTTAAGCTGGTCTTTTGCATGAGCATTGAAACATACTGATCATATTAAACAACAGTCTTGATCCTATAATCTTTAGTGGTCACCTAAGACTGCCATGTCTACAGATGAGTCCTGAGAGCACCAACAGCATTTCTACATAAATTCCAAGAGTATACCTGGTTGTTCAAAGCTGATGATAATAATATTTATTGGACTGTGGAACTTCACATTCATTATCTTATGTAATTCACAGTATAACCCTGTGACATATTTATTACCTATATATTTTCAGTGAGGAGCTTGGGACTATATATAAATATATAAATATATAAATTGAAATCATTGGCTTAGTGACAGACTTGGCATTCAGATTTTGTGGTGAACAACCTATTCATAGAAAAGAGACAAAGCTTTAACAGAATGACACCAGCCACACATCTTGGCCTATGTATTATTAATTCATCCCCTGAACAGGTCTTCTACAAAGTACTGTCCCTGCCTGGCTGTCATACTGCAGCTCTGGGGTGGCAAATGATGCATTACAATCGAAGCCTGAGAAATGAAACATGTCCCACAGTATCTTACTTTTGCAGTAGCCATATGCCACAGAGACAAAACCAGATGGTGTTATGCATGTCAACTTTTGCCATGGACAAAAGGTTAAGACCCAGAGTTCTATAGAAATAACAATAGTATATGAAAACTAGATACATTTGAGATCAGCAGATGGTGATAATGGTTACATCACTGGACACCCATGTAGTAGACAATGGTTTGAGTCCCAGATCTGGTGACCTAAAACTCACGCTGGGTACATGTGTGTACATTCTCAAGATCCCAAGAGGTGAGTGGGAGAGAAGGGATTGAGGTGTGGCCATCCCCTTTGGGAGTGATTTCTCATTTTCTGTCTCTCTCCTATCTCTCTGGCAAGTGCACCTGCCCTATAGCAAATATCTCTCTTAAAAATAAACAAACAAAAACTAGATACATTCAATTCTGAGTTTCCAATAGGTTTCCAATAAAGGAAGTCTCCTTGTGTCTATTGGTACTCCCCAGTGCTACACAGTGCCACCAGCTCAACAACTTTGTCTCAAGCCACTCGTATTGGAACTGACTGACAGGAAGTAGCAAAGAAAACACATATTTTTAATTCTGTCAACTCTATAAATACATAATATTGTATAAACTAACTGTCTATAATGAGGTTAATTATTTACAGGGAAATAATTGGATTGAGTTTTTTCAATGGGAAAAGTTGGTTGGTACTGCTAAATGGGAGGGGAAAAAATCCAGTACCTTAAAGATATCTGAAATTAGAGCAGGAACAAACTAAATCTTTACACTTGGGAAATCTCAAACTCATTGCTCACAGGAAATGACATCTGGAATGCAAAAATAACTTAATATATTATAATCAACTGAACACCAGTTTGCATCTATCATGCTAATGACTGCAGCTACCTATGCAGAATGGTATGAATCAAGCAATAGTTTTGTTAATCCCTATGCAACCCACTCAAAATATGTGAGACTAACAGACCTGAATAAAACATCTTACTTCCTACTTGTGTGAAGTAATGTCAGTTACACTTTCAAGATTATTTTTCACAAAATTTTTATAGTTATAGGAGAAAAATAATTTAACATTACTCAATATTGGTAACACTAAAAAAATTCCCTTCCCATTTTTATGCATATGCATAGCAATTTTAAATAATAATTATAGCACTGATATAATTTTACATTTTCCTTTCCAGTTAATACTGTGTTTTGATTTAGTGTCAAATTATTTAAAAGTAATTAACTTTTTTTCCAAATAAAGAAATGATTCTGGTAAGAATAAAAATATTGCTAGGGACCAGCAGTTAGTGTAATGGCTATGTGGCTGGACTCCCACGTAGTCAACCGCAGTTTGATTCCCGGACCCGGTGGCTTGAACTCATATCGGGTGCGTGTGCATGCGTGCCCAAGATCCCGAGAGGAGAATGGAGGAGAAGGGATTGCGGCGTGGCCATCCCCCTGGGGGGTGATTTCTCGCTTTCTATCTCTCTGTCTCTCTCTGTCTGTCTGGCGAGCACACGCGCCCTATAGCAAAAACCTCTCCAAAAAAAAATAAGAACAAAAATATTGCTTAGCCTTCCCCCCCCCCTTTTATCCTTTAAGAATTATCAATCCACTGTCTCCTACAAGCTCTATGGGTTCTTTATTTCTTTCCATTTCTTTAGATACTGTATATATTCCAGATCACTACTCACTTACAAAGTCCCTACCAAACATTCCCTGTAACCTCAATCCTTCACTTAAGGTTTGCATTCTGTCTTCATCCTATCATCTACCATCTCAAAAACAAGACTACATTTTATAAATCTTTTTTATAAATTAGTCCTAATTCAACTATAAACTATCTTGTTATCATCATATTTCTTTTTTATTATGATTAAATTAATTATAATAAAATCTGAATATAATGTCTTATGTCACTGTCTTGGAATTTGGTTTATATAAATCCCAAAGAGATGTTGATCCCATAACACATGATCCACTACCAACCCTCACCCTGTTCCCTATCATCTTGATTCTCTTTTCTGGCTCCTGTCCTCCCCTAAGATATAAAAAGAAGACCTCTGGCCCAAAGAAATATTCTTATTCAGATCACTCTTGCAGCTACAAACTCTCTTACCCTCCTTTTGCTACCAAAATCAAAGAGAGAGAGAATGAGATAGAGAGGGAGAAATGTTATTGAGCCCTTGATAATGTCATTTATTTTTCCCTACTCATTTCTTACTCCTAAATTTATTTCTGTTCACATCACTCTGCTGTACATATCTGATGATCAGGGACACCAAATGCCAAACAACTGACCTATCCTCAAACTTCATATTGTTTGACTTTTCTATATCTTTTGGTAATTTAACTACATTCTCTTGAAAATTATCCTTTTTTTGTTTGTAGGTCACTGGACAGACATCAAGCTTCCTTCCAGGAAACACAAACACACACACACACACACACACACACACACACACACACTACACACTTCCAGCTCTGTTTACTGCCTCGTCCTTATTTCCTAGCAGGGCATTACCCAAACAAGTTTCTATCATCAATTTTCTTATCTTTTCTTGCTTTAAGTTCTTTACTGAATTGGTCACTATAGCAAACTCAGTCAACCCACATTCCTAGAAAATTGCTATGATGAACTTTGGTTCCTTAAGACTACGTACATTGAGGATTACTTATGTGGAATACCACACTTGCTGTCTGTAGTCCTTAACTTCTACACTTGAGAGTATGGCAAGATTCTTTCCAGGTGTCTTGTCTTATGCCCTCAAATCCATTTCCATTTGTGCTTGAGATCCCAAGCTGATGGTTGCTTTCCTCAACCAAACCCTCCATGCACTATATGGAGAGCCACCTCAGTGTTTACCTCTGGGTAGAACCCTTCCTATTGTGGGGGACAGATGTGCTCTGTGTGTGTGTGTGTGTGTGTGTGTGTGTAGTAAGAAAATCTGGGTAAAATACATGGCTCTAATAGCCATTCTACAATAAATTAAAATTTTACCTCTTATTTATGGGAATCAAAATATATTTGTCAAATTAATGAATCACCTAATTTGTCCCCTTTGAGGCTCCCCTCATTCTGGCTCCTTGCCAATATTTAAATGAGAAACAGAATGTTATTCAGGGCAAAGGTAAGTACTAAAACCTGAATGTCAAAGAACATCCTCCTGAATAAGAAACTAAGGACTATGCTTTTGGCTATTGTGAGTTTAAATGTCTTTTAACATCTCAAAGATCTCAGTCTGCAAAAAAAAGTGATGATTTGAAAAAGAGAAACAATTGGAGACATGGTTCTCTTGCATCAAGGGGTCTTTGATTATGATTTTACCTCTTTTGACTTCAGAGGATTAGGTGTCTAAGTAAAGCATCAAGCACTGCCTAAATAGTAATACATACTCAACAGCTTGGCTCAAATAGTGAACTGCATGTTAGATCATATAGATGTCCTGGTGTTTGTTACATAAAGTTGATCACTTACTATCCCAAATTCCACTATCTTCTAAAGATAAAAACCAAATATAAGCCCGAGGTCAGGGATGCCAAAACAACATCCTAAACACCATGCAGAAAAGATTTTCCTTCTATCTTAATGTACTCTTCTCATATTTCACAGTAAGTACTAAAAGTCACCTAAAATTTTCATCTGAATATTTATTATGCCTACCAAATCCCTCTTCCTTTAGCAACAAATGGTAAAATAAATGAAATGAGAATGAATAAACTTGATATCTTCAACACAGTCTTAATCTATCACTAAAAACCCTGCTTCTAAATAACAACTTCATGTGTCTGTCTGAAACAAAATGGCACACTTGAATTTTTATTTTGCAGTCAAACACTGGGATAGCCAACAGGGCAATTTTGTGAAGTATGCATAGAAATGAATTTATTCAAATGGTAACCATTAACACTCACTTAAGTTAAACAAAATATTTATTTGCACTCACTCTGTGCTTGATGATATGGTAGGCTGAGAATTTTAAAATTAGTGAGAACAAAGATGCTTATTGGGTAGAACTGTGTAGTAGGCATTGTTATAGACACTGCTCACACAATGATGAGAAAACTGATATTTTTAATGAATAAAGGGGACATTAAGCATTTAATTACACACATGTGATTAAAAATCTGGTAAGTTCAGTGAAGAAAATACATAGGATGCTATGCTAACACAAAGCATGAAGTCCTGAAATGACATAGCATTTCAGAAAAGGCTTCCAAAATAAAGCGAAGTTTTGAATGGGAAGAATGAGAAAAGACTCACTAGGTAAAAGGGAAGAAGTGGGAGCAAACAAGCCAGCAGAGTGAACATCATGAACCAAATTTGGGGGCGCTGAGTGGAAATTCAGTGTACACAGAGCTCATAAAGTGAGGAAGACAGAGGAGGTTTCAGGACAAGGCAGAAGGAGGCTAGAAATAAGGTGTTATTCTGATTACAGAGTTTCTGGAAGCCTACACTAAAGAGATGTTAATAGTCTTAAAAACAATATGAAACAGTGAACAGATTCCAAAGTAAGGGTGTATGTGATGAGAGATAAGGTTAGATTTGTAGTTTCTAAAAGATGGACTGACTTCAATGTAGATAACAGATTGGATGAGGGACAAGAGCAGAGTGCCAAAAAATGGACCAAGGCAGTTAATAATATGGTTCAGGAAAGAGGAAATTCTAGCTTAGATAGGCTGGCACTGATACAATAAAGAGAGATGAATAAAGGCAGCAGTTAAGTGGAAGGTAAAAATCGAAAGGTGTTACTGGTAGAATGCTTAGCAATCAAGGATGGGAATAAGTTGAAGAATTAGATACTTTGATATTCATAATTATGGGACCCACAGGCTAAAAATCACTTTGTCAGGGGCAGGCAGTAGGGAAAAACAGGATTTAACATTAGATATTTTGGAGACCTAAAGTACCCTTGAAACATTCAGTGGGAGATACTGAAAAAGAAGCAGCATATATAGATCTGAACCCCACAGGACAAATAATGGGATGACTACATAAATGAGTGAGTCTTTGAATACAAATAATCATTGAAATCAGAAGCATGGAAAATAGAACTTATAACACTTAATGGCCAAGTAGATGTTGCAAGGGAGACAGAGAAGCCAGTGATAAAAGAGCAAAGAATGATAGTTGTATAATTGAAGCCAAGAAAGAGGTTCTGTGAAAACAGAGAGAAAGAGAAACTATATCTAACTAGTAAAATTGGAAAAGGCTTCACTTGTTACCTGGCAATTGCACATAAGCTTCTGAGATTGTAATAGCATGGAAAACTATGCAGGGACTTCAAAAAGTTCATGGAAAATGCTTATTATAAAAATCTAGTAGATTTCAATTTTTTTTTCCACTAAAATAAATATTTACTTTGGTTCCATTTTCCACAACTTTCAAATTTCCTCTTTTGAAAAAAAAGAAAATCATGATAAAGCACATGTGAAAAGAGGGCCAGAAGTACTTTCCACAGGGCTTACTCATACCACAATCCCTTTCCTCCAGTCCTCTAGTTTACCAGTCCACCAGGATCCCAAACACACATGTACACGCCCAGAATAGGTTTTAGACCAACCATTTTGGGAACTCAAACTGCAATTGGCATGTGACTTCCAGCTCTATCGCCTGGTATGACACTAAACATGGAGACTGGGACTTGCGATGGATTTTTTTTTAAGTCCCTTGTATAGCCCTGAGCCAATAAAGATGACTTTGATATGCATTAAGCAAAAAGTCCACCGATCGAGCCAAATGATATTGCAAGGTTATGTAACATCCTGTAAGGCCAACCCATATGGGAAGGTTCCAGGTTTGTATCCAGAGCCCTCCCTGAATATTATAATTATAATGTGGACACAGCACTTTTTTAAGGATTATAGAAAGAAATTGATTTTGGATACACAATTTCATCTGGCCTTATAAAGAGAGTGGCAGAGAGTTAGCAAAATTTACTCCCTCTTCCCTGAGTCCACAGTTAGACCATAATTCCCATGCACAGAGGCATGTGAATGTAAGGTAAGTGGAAGCAAATATGAGGGACTTCAGATCATTATGGGAAATACTGAATTAAAGTATGAATTTCTTCTGAAGAGAAATCCATGCACAGTTTCCTCGTAATATGAATTCCATATGAAGTTTTGAAGATATTTCATATACTTCCACTTCTGGTTCTGTTCACTGAAAATATCTCCAGTTTCTTCATAGGAGAGACATCTGAAGCTTGAAAGGAGATATTAAGTCACAGATTAACAGAGAGAAAGCCAGGTACTGAATGACCAGGTGGAAGGCAAGTGGCTGAGCAGAAACATCAGCTGACTTTGGTGAATGAGAAACTTCAACTGTTTTACCCACTGTGATTTGGGGCTTTATTTTTATAGCAATTAATATTAATTATTCTAATTGATACGCTAAGGATGGCTACTTTGGAAGTAACTCAGATGAGCCTCACTTATCTAACAGTTCACGATCACCTTTTATTCTTTGTTGATTCACTAGTGAACCATATTTCAATGGTAGAAAAAGAATGCTCAAAGCCAATGAGCAATTAATTTGCTACTAAGAATTTCCTTAAACTTGAGTGGGACAGAATAATTTAAAGTGTTTTTAGTTTAGTATTTTTTGTTTTAACTGGCAAACATCATTTCTTGAGGTAAATTATACTAAAAGATAAAAATAAAGTTCTATTTTACTTCTTTGACTAACAATTTATTAAAAGAAAACTAATAGTATCATCAATATCATGTTAATAGTGATAGAAATGGTAATTAAGCAAAATGCAGCTTTTTAACATTAGAAAATAAAAGCCCAAGATTTAAAAATATTTACCATTCGCTTAGAATAATTATAAAATTCCTTTAAATATATGTTCATAAATAACAATGCACAAGTGCTTATAAGACAGCTTGACAAAGACATGGAGAAACTTTCTAGAAAACCTTATATGGATTAGATATTGTATATGCTTTTTTTTTAATGTTTTTGTCACAGGGCATGTAATCTTGACAGAGAGAGACTGAGGGAAAGTGAGAAATCACCCTTCAGGGGAATGGCCATGCTGCATTACCTTTTCCTCCATTCTCCTCCTGGGATTTTGGACATGCACGCACATGGGTCCAGTGTGATTTTCAAGCCCCCAGGTCTGGGATTCGAACCACGGTCGGCCATGTGGGGTCCAGCATTTTAACCACCATATCACTTGCTGGCCCCACATACTGCATATGCTTTATCTTAACTTTTCTTTAAGTCTTTGGAATTGTAAAAGTCGTACAAGCAGAGAACAAACAAAACAGAAATGTTGAATGTGTGAGAGAAAGTCATACCAATATGATAGAGATGTTATCTGGGTTCTCATTATTTTTCAGGCTTAATTTCAGTATCTGATCAGTGCTTGAATTATTGTATTTTGTTTATTTTTCTCTCTCTTTCATATAAGAAAACTACCTAGTTTGCAGGCTCAAGTGTGGGGCCCATATGAATACACAGATCGTACATTCATGATGCTGAGACGGCCCTCATGTCACTCTCAAAAACAATTACAAAATATAACAGAAGTGAGGTCAATATTTGTCAAGTATGATGAATGAAAATATTTGGTTGTTGCTGTTAGACTTTTTGTATTAACTATGGCCATTAATCAATGTTGTCCCAGAAAGACAGCAATATTCATATACAATCTTTGGTTTCCTGATTTTTGTTTTCACTGTGCTATGTAGATAAACAAAATGTGGCTAGAAAACAAAATAGTGCAACATTTTTTGTGTTTACTATAGTCTGAATATTTGTGCTCCTCCCATCCCTCAAAACATCTACCCGTTGAAACCTAATCACAGATGTGATGATATTAGGGGATGAGGGGACTTTTGGGTAATTAAATCATGAGGATAGGAGTAGTGCCATTTTTTTGTCTTTGTTATGGTCTGAATGTTTGTACTTCCTGAGCCCCAAAACATCTCTATATTGAAACCTAATTACCAATACAATGGTAGGGGGTGGAGAAACTTTGGGGTGATTAAATCATGAGGGAGAGATTAGTGCCCTTGTAAAACAGGCTCTGGAGAGCTCCCTGTCCTCTCTAACTCTATGAGGATATAGCTACAAGGACTATCTCTGAACAAAAAATGGGCCCTTGCCAGATGCCCAGTTTGCTTGTGTCTCAATCTTGGACTTCCCAGCATCCAGAATTGTAATAAATAAAATTCTGATGTTTTTAAGCTACCTATGGTACCTGTGGTATTTTGTTATAGCCTGAATGAACTGAAACAGCACTAAATCTAGACTGCACATAATAGGATGGTGTGTACTGCTGATTGAGATGTACTTTGACTGCAGAAATGACCAAATATTGGCAAGCCTACATTAAAACTATACTCTAGTGAAAACAGAGTTACTAAAATTTCCCAGGCAAGTTCAAAGTAAGTATGATTATTTTCCTTTTTAAAGATTAGTTATTTCTCCCATGACTTGCCAATTTGATACTGATAATGCAAGCCACTCCCAGCCTTCAACCAAACCTGAATCATGAGCGTGCACAGAGGGCATGATTTTTATGTGAGATTCCCAATTTGCATCCATGGGCAGAAGAGGGCACACTTACTTGACAGCCTTTGGATGAAAGAGATAAGGGGACCTGTTTTCTAGAGAAGTCTATGTCTACCAAGAGGAATCATCTCTTCTTTTGCCTTTTTATGAGTTTAACTGGTCTCATGGCACAAAGTAAGAAGAAAGATACCAAGAGACTCTTGGAAACAAGTTTAAGGTATCTGAAAAATGTAGAGTGATGACTTGTTCTGTGATTAGACATCCAATAAACCTCTAGACCATCTTTTCTGTCCTGGAGCTACAAGAAAAGTGAGAGAGTATTGGTGAAAGATGGCATAGCAGTTTGTTCAGACAGAGTACAAAGCCCATCACATTGACCTTTAGATTCCAAATATGGAGACCTGCCTCTTTCCACTGGTCCAGCTGTACTGACATAAGCAGAAGGGTGCCACTATGTGATGAAGGAGGCATCTTGGGAGGTCCAGGTTTGGTTCTAAGCCCAACCTAAATAGGCCAAGTGAGGTAGCTAAGATGGAGGCTGGGGCAAAAAAAAATCATGACATGGCAAGACCGTGACAAAAACACTAATATCGCTCTCTCTCTCTCTCTCTCTCTTTCTCTTTTCTCCCTTCCTCCCTCTTTTCCTCCCTCCATCTTGCCTGTGCTTTCTTTAATGCTCACTGTGGGGGCAAGAGGATTCCTTTTTATAGCTGTTTCTCACTTTAATGCTCATCGGTATTGGTGGCCTAGCCAAAACTAGAGCCTTATTAGTTTCTGCCAGGCTATTGAGACTCCTTCTTGAGTTTAGCTTCTTAACACATATTCTCTGTCATGGTTGTCTTTGTTTAGTTTCAACAATAAGCAACACCAATTCACATTTCATCTTCTAGAAATTAAATCATATTGCTTACAGGTGATGGCTCCTTTCTATTCTCTTTATTGTTATGTCTTATACGTATTTTTCTATTCTCTTTATTGTTATGTCTTATACGTATTTTAATGAGGTTTTAGAAGAAATAAAAACAAAAAGTATTTGTTCTTCCAACATATCAAACCAGAAGTCATTGACCATTATTGAGTAGCTATCGAGTGCAGGCTACATAAAACTTTAGATGTCCCATCAGTTTAAAAATAATTGGAATGTTAAATAAAAAGCTTTCTTCCTCATTTTAGTAAAGTACATTCCCTAAATATTATACTCAGGAAAATTTGTTAAAATAGTCCCTGCAAATTGTGTAAATTAACTCTTCTTATTTAAAAAGGATCTTTCAGACTTTTATTGCTTATTCATTTATGTATCATCTAACTGCAGAAAGAATTTACAAGTTGGAATTTTAATTAATCCCGACAATCCTGTCCCTCATTGTGAACAAATAGCAACTTTAACTATAATTTTCTTTCAGTGGGAAAAAATAGAATCAGTACATTGAAAATACCCAATTACCTGGTGGGCGTAAGTGGAAATTAAGGACACCAGAGAACCAGGCATTAGTCATAAATTTTATGTTGACAATATGTAAGACATTTGCTGATAAAATAAAATTGATGACTGATAAACACGTGATTTAAAAAGCAAGTTTTTCTTCATAATATAATAGAAATATATCAAAGTTACAAATTTTGGTACTAGATACTTTTCTATTTATTTCAACATTATTCAAGTGAATGTAGTCTTCTTAATAAGTAAATGCACTAACACATAAAAAGCATTATGAAGTATATCACTGTTGTCTAAACAAAACGGGAAAAATTAATACTCTATTCCAAACTATAGCATCTTCCTTAACCTCTTTCTTCAGGTTGAGTTTAGTATCTACCAGTTAGTGAGCCAAAGAATGAAACCTATCATGTTTCCACTTAAATGAAATGCCAAATTCTGAAACCAGTAGTTGGCTTGGTGGTTAAGGTGCTGGATTCCCACATACCAACTGTGGTTTGAGTCCCAAACCCAACGGCTTAAAAATCACACTGGATGTATGGGCATGCACCCAATCCCAAGAGAATAGAGAAGGAGGGATGGCAGCATGGCCATCCCACCTACCTAGTGGGTGATTTCTCTATCTTTCTCTTTCTCTTCTTCTCTGTCTCTCTGTCTCTGGTGAGTGCACATGCCATATGGCAGAAACCTAAAAACACATTTTTTTAAAAAAATTAAATTCCAGTTTTGCTCTGTTACAAATTATGTAGCCTTAAGTAAGTCGCCCACCTTTCTTGGTTCTCCTCCTCGCCTCTGTCAAGAGCATGCACCTCCTAGCAAAGTAATCAAACAAATTGGGGGGCCAGCAGATAGCATAGTGGTTATGTTGCTGGGCTCCCACATGGCCAACTATGGTTCAAGTCTCAGACCCAGAGGCTTAAAACCCATGCTGGGCATGTGTGTGTGTGTGCCTAAAAATCCTGAGAGGAGAATGAAGGAGAAGGCAGTGTGGTATGGTCATCCTCTTTGGGGGGTGAATCCTCATTTTCTGATTTCTGTCTCTTTCTGCCTCTCTAGCGAGCACAAGTGCACTATGCCAAAAAATCTCTCCCAAAAATAAATTGATTAAAACAAACAAACAAACAAATAGATAAAGCGATCAAGATATAATCAAAGAAAGAACACACGCTTTGGAGTGTTCTGTCAACCAACTGCATATCTGCCCAATTTCACTGAACTATTTGCAAAAATTTTCTACCACACCTAGGTTTCTGGTTAGCCCTATAATTCCACATCTATGCTTTCTGTGATTTTTGTTTTTCTCATTTTTAAACTTAGAAATATCTTTAGTTTTTCTAAGAAATAACTTATTTCTATAGAAATTAAATTCCTTTAATTCTTAGTAATTAAAACACTCAGTCATAGATATACATATAAGTTTAATTCACTGATGATCATGTTCTTTGAAGTACACATTCATTTTCTCTCTGAACTTAAAGGTATCCATGTATCCTCAAGGATGATATTTCTAAAGTGCCTACAAAGGTAAATCAAACTTCACTAAACCGTGCTATGTGCCCTCTGTAGCCACAATTAAACACACAATAATTCTTATAAGCATAGATGGTAAGAAAAATATATGCAACTGGTATAATTAGCTGCTCCCAATAATTAGTCATCATTGTAACATTGGTATCTACATCACACTGCTTTTTGTTTTTATAGATTTTTGCCATCGGGTACATTTGCTCATCAGAAAGAGACAAAGAGAGGGAAAGTGAGAAATCAATCCCCAGGGGCGATAGTCACACTGCAGTCCCTTCTCCTCCATTCTCCTCTTGGGATTTTGGACACACACATGTACCTGGCATGATTTTAAAGCCACTGGTTCCAAGACTCAAACCGTGGTTGGCCATGTGGGAATCCAGCACCTTAAACACCACACCACCTCCTGGCCCACACACTGTTATTTTTTTAATGGAGCAAATAAAATAGTGTCCAGGATAGTAAAATCAAAGGTTGGCTGTTTTGTTTATGCTTCTTTTCCCAAAAACAGGATTGTATTTTAGCTCAGTAATCCAATTTTTGAAAATTAGCAATCTATCTATCCTAACACAACTCTCCCCTCATAAGTATTTGCAATAAAATCTTGAAAGCTATGATGATCTAAGACTGATACACAGCCACTCCTCACTTAATGGCCTATCTGTTTAATAACCTCTCAGATTTAGGACCAGTTCTACAACATATGGAATCCCCTTTCTCAGTGTGCAAGTTTCAGGAATCCCCTTTCTCAGTCTTTGTCTCCTCCAGTTGGTTAGTATTCACTACACAAAGTGTTTGCAATCATGCAAGACTACATATTCCGTATATAAATTTGTACTTTATTGTGTATCCATGGTAGTATTCAGAATAAATAAAAATGATTAAACCATATTTATATTATTGTGTTTTGGTGTGTCTTTGTCACTTTTTGGCAGTTATCTAACGGGTGCTTTTTGTATGGATAGAATTAAATTATTCTAGTTTGGTGTCATGTGATAGCTACTGAAAAATACATACCCTTTGGCACCATGACATAGCACAAGGCACCCACCTTTAAGTTCCTTTTTCATCAACCAAATTGCTTAACAAATTTAATGGGAGGAACATAGCTTGATGTTAATTGAGGAGTGCCTGTATTTATCCCTAAAGGTAGAAATTTAAAATACCAACATGATGAAGTTTCTGTTACACATTGCTGCAGCTTCCTCGTGGTATCTAGCTCCTTGAGTAGTGACTATAGTTCAGCACTAAGACAAAGGGGTTCCCAACTAAAGCAGTTCATTCAATATAACTGAAGCTTGGGGTTTTTTTTTTGAATAAAATCAACAAGTTTATTAATTTATCAACCATTACTTAATGAGAGGAATGTGCTCTAAAAAATGAATCATTAGGCAAAGTTCTCATTGTATGAATGTCATAGATTACATTTATACAAAGATACATTGTATCGCCTACTACAAACAAAAACTATGGCCTAGCCTATTACCTCATAGGATGGCTGCCATATATGTAAGCTGTCATTGAGTAAAGTGTTTTATGTCTTTATAAAACACATGACTCTCATATGTTTGTATGAGTTAAAGACTATCGCTCTATATATCCTGAAACTATCATTAATTGCCAGTCTTCATTATACTTCAATACCTTGAAGTATAATACAAGTAGATTACAGATTAAGAAACCATATACCTTTTTGTAGATACCACACTCTTCCTTTTGTCATGTTGTATACCATTCAGCCTTCAACATTTCTTGTACTAAGTTTATCAAAGCGCTAACCATAATCTCAGGCAATTAGATCAGACAAGTGATTTATACAACAATAACACTTTTCCTACCTATTGTTTTCATATCTGAAAAGCAGGTCTTACCTGGACTCAGTAGCCCAGAAATGGATTAACCATAATTCATGATTCATAACATATGCTCATCATTTATCTATTTACCCATAATTTTAGAGTCATTTACCATTGATAATGTGCCTATATATCACATTATTATATATTTTCTTTTTTTCATTTTTTATTTCATTTTCTTTTTTGTTCATTTTTTAAATTTTTTTTGTAGAGGTTTTTCCATAGGGCATGTGCACGTGTCAGAAAGACAGAGAGAGACAAAGTGAGAAATCACCCGCCAAGGGCCTTCTCCTCCATTCTCCTTTTGGGATCTTGGACATGCACGTAAATGCACCTGGCGTGAGTTTAAGCCAATGAGTCTGGAACTCAAACCACGGTCAACTACATGGGAGTCCAGCGACATAGCCATTACGCTAATTGCTGGTCCCTTTCCTTTTCTTTTATACAATCACATTATTTAGCTTACAAAATAAATATTTCAACAAGTGAATGTTTCTTCCTCATACAGTTGATAAAACTATAAAATATTGTCAACAGATAATATCACATTTCTTTGTTTCATTAGATTTATTACATGACAAATTAGTTGCAAAATAGCAATGCTATAGCCATTGGGTTTTTTCTCAAGATTTATAAAAGAAACAACAAATGAATTATTAAGTGCAAGGTATAATTCTTTTAATGTACACATTCCAAGTTCTTAATAATAAACATATTAATGATATATACTAGTTTTAGTGAAAATCCCTTAAATAGTAAGACTATTCTCAAGGGATATAATATAGTCAGGTAGTTTTAAATCTATACAAGGACTATTGCCATTGCCATCTACGAAATTTCAGTGCCAGACTTAACCGCTACATAATGTCACAGAACACAAAAGCCTATGAGAGAATAAGTCAGTGTAATAGCTGAGCATGTAAGTATGTGGGCAGTAGAGCTGGAGGAAGGAAAAAATAGGCTATTCATTGGAAATGTATACAGTATTTAGGTTCACATAGGTCCGCTTTTTTTAAGCAGCAAGATGTTGAAGTGTTCCCAGAAAAATGTTTCATTTAAATTGTTTCTTAGAAAACGTGTTAAATATATTTAAACATGCTTTTGCAATCATTATTTTCATGCAAGAATCTGCATTGAAGAAGTTTAGAGAAACTCAGGAAGTTGCATAACTAACTGAGTTATCATAAATGCATGAAATAGAACATAAATAACAGTGCTTTGGTAGTATTTACCTATTAATTATACTGCTATATATTGCCTCTTTTTGAAAAAAAAAAATGCCAGACAGCATTTGGTAGAGAGAGACAGAGAGGGAGAGAAAGAGGAAAGAAGTACCCCTCAGTAGGTAGTGGTCAAGCTGCAATTCCTTCTCCATTTCTCTATCCTATTAGGATTTGGGGCACACACACATGCATATATGATGTGTTTTTCAAGCTACTGGGGCCATGATTCAACACTGAGTGGGATGGCCACATGGGATGTTGTTACCTTAACCTTTAGGCTATGGGGCCAGCCTCATTGACTCTACATAACTTGTTATGGTTTGTAACCTGTGCTATCATTTCAACTATTTTTGTCTTTTTTAATATTCTAATAAAAACAAAAATTACTTAATCTATTTCATTGTTTGGGTCCTATAATTGATTTAGAATATAAATAAAATTTGTTATCATTTCTTACAGTAAATTTTTTTACATAACACTTCTTGTGTTCTTTAATCAAAGTGCATTTTTTTTATGAAACAGTGTTTGTCTTCTTTAATCAAAGTACATATTACAGTACATGAACTATTTCTCAGGTTTAACCAATATATCATTATTTTAGAAGTACTCCTGGGAGGGAGGAGGACAGACAATGTTTTAGTAGTAAAATATAATACTCTGTGAGGCTCACCATATGGGAAGGTTCCAGGTTTATATCCATTATTTAGAGCTGACTGAGGCTGAATCATGGCTTGGCTCCCATACTGGGAATGCCTTTCTCTGTGTCTCTGTCACTCCACCTCTATCTCTCTTGCTCAAGGAAAAGTAAATATTTTTTAAAGTATTCCATGATCAAATAAGTTTGGAAAGTGTGTATCCTGAACAAATTGTCCACTAATCCCTATCATTATATTGTACAAGAGTTCTTCAAAATGTTAAATTTTCTATTTATATATTGAAAAAAATTAATGATGGATTTCAAAATTTTTTTGCACCAAAATAAACTCATACTTTAATTTTCTTTTTCCACAAACTTTTGAAGTATCCTCATATATTCCAAAATGGGGACAGAATCATTGAATCACAGAATTTTCATACTGGAAAGGATTTTGGTATCATCTCCTTACTTTACCTAAGAGTAAAACTGAAGCCCTGAGAAATTAGATCACTATAGCTCAGTGTTCAGTGGGTTGAACTAAGAGTCTCCTACTTTCTAATACTGTGGCTTCTATCTGACTTTCCACTCTCTGATATCAAGATATTGGAAGGAAGGAAGAGAGGGAGGGAGGAAAGGTTGAAAGGAAAAAGAAACAAAGGAAGGAAATGAAAGGAGGGAGAGGAAAGAAAGAAGGCAGAGAAGGACAATATTGTGCCATCAAAAATAAGAATTACCCAGAAGCATTATTGCAAAACTGATAGATGCAAAGTGCCTGCAATTCAACCAAAGTATATAAAACATCCTGAAACTCAGTAAAAAATCCGTTATGCAGAAGAGACATAAAGGACTATGAAATATTTCCTATAGGTAAACTAGATACTAATAAAGAATAGGATGATGGGGACTCAGCGTAGATTGGTGACAGCTTTAGCAAAAGCAAATTAAGTTTGAGTTTTGAATATGGTTTAAAAGTGAGCTAACTCTTACAGTTAGGGGATTGTTTGACTATAAGAAACAGAATTCCCCTATGTTGGCTTAGGCTTAAAAGGAGGAAATTACTAAAAGGTTATAGGACTGGGACCAGCATATGGCATAATGGTTATGTCACTGGATTCCCACATAGTCAAGTGCAGTTTGAGTCCTGAACCCCACGACTTGAAACTCACACTGTGCCTGTGTGTCTGTGTGTGTGCCCAAAATTCTGAGAGGAGATTGGAGAAGAAGGGATTATGGCATGGCCATCACTGTTGGGGTATGATTTTCACTTTCTGTCTCTCTGGTGAGCGCATATGTCCTGTAGCAAAAATCTATTTTTAAAAAAAGTAATAAGACAGTTTTATGGAATCCAAGGCTAAGAGGGCAGCTAATCTTCCTATAGTATTAAGAACCTAACTAGGAAACTGCCAAGAATGACACGAACTCTCAGTCTTCTAATGTGTTTCTTTTTTTATTTCTGTCTATGAAAATTGTCCTTACAATTTCAAGTTCTAGTACCAAGAAACAGGAATCGATGTATCACAAATCAAAAATTTCTCAGAGAGAACTCATTCTTCTATCTTGGGTGGGGGATAAGCAATGGAGTGGCAGAACCTTCTGTCCCCTTAACAGCAATTATGGAGACAGACAACTGAACACGCCTTGTCAAGAGGGAAACTACCAGCAATAGGAAAAGTAAGAATCCAAGAAATAATAATAAATAGTAAGTATGCATGGAAAACAAACTGAGCAGTGGATAGAAAGAAGGAATCCACACAAGCCTCTTTGAGAATCACCAACCTATTCCAGTCCTTAGGTTGCAGCCACAGCTATGTTTGCTTTAGGACTCTTTGGTGAGCCTGAGAATACATATGGGGGCAATAACCAGAGCTTGTTCATTCTCTTTACTGGGTCTGCTTCACTCAGTCCTGGCCACCTTGTTCAGAATTCCTTCCCATCAACTTACTGCCAAGTCTACTTCTCACCTTCCTGTGGACCTACGATGAAGATACAGTGAAGAAAAAAGGATGAGGAAGAGGAAGAAGAAGGATTCTCTGCAATGATTGTCATCTAAGTAGATATTATCTTAATGTAACCAATCGTGGTGAGTTGAGAATATATGCTTTCAAATTGCATAGGCCTTGCTTTATATTCTAGACTAAGGCTTAGAAGGCATCTAACTAAATCAGTAGATTTCTCATCAAGATAACAATTTCTTGAAGACTTCTTGGGGTACATACATAGGATCATTATAATTATTATTATTATGCCTTCAAAGCAGCACTTGCTTTTTGGTCTATATCTCCTTTCCTAAACCCTGAGATTGGTGACAGCTTTAGCAAAAGCAAATTAAGTTTGAGTTTTGAATATGGTTTAAAAGTGAGCTAACTCTTACAGTTAGGGGATTGTTTGACTATAAGAAACAGAATTCCCCTATGTTGGCTTAGGCTTAAAAGGAGGAAATTACTAAAAGGTTATAGGACTGGGACCAGCATATGGCATAATGGTTATGTCACTGGATTCCCACATAGTCAAGTGCAGTTTGAGTCCTGAACCCCACGACTTGAAACTCACACTGTGCCTGTGTGTCTGTGTGTGTGCCCAAAATTCTGAGAGGAGATTGGAGAAGAAGGGATTATGGCATGGCCATCACTGTGGGGGTATGATTTTCGCTTTCTGTCTCTCTGGTGAGCGCATATGTCCTGTAGCAAAAATCTATTTTTAAAAAAAGTAATAAGACAGTTTTATGGAATCCAAGGCTAAGAGGGCAGCTAATCTTCCTATAGTATTAAGAACCTAACTAGGAAACTGCCAAGAATGACAACCTCTGCACTC
>NW_006159709.1:806033-810978 GCF_000334495.1 Tupaia belangeri chinensis | reverse complement strand
CTCTTTCCTTTTTTTCCAGAGTTCACGAACTCTCAGTCTTCTAATGTGATTCTTTTTTTATTTCTGTCTATGAAACTCTCAGTCTTCTAATGTGTTTCTTTTTTTATTTCTGTCTATGAAAATTGTCCTTACAATTTCAAGTTCTAGTACCAAGAAACAGGAATCGATGTATCACAAATCAAAAATTTCTCAGAGAGAACTCATTCTTCTATCTTGGGTGGGGGATAAGCAATGGAGTGGCAGAACCTTCTGTCCCCTTAACAGCAATTATGGAGACAGACAACTGAACACGCCTTGTCAAGAGGGAAACTACCAGCAATAGGAAAAGTAAGAATCCAAGAAATAATAATAAATAGTAAGTATGCATGGAAAACAAACTGAGCAGTGGATAGAAAGAAGGAATCCACACAAGCCTCTTTGAGAATCACCAACCTATTCCAGTCCTTAGGTTGCAGCCACAGCTATGTTTGCTTTAGGACTCTTTGGTGAGCCTGAGAATACATATGGGGGCAATAACCAGAGCTTGTTCATTCTCTTTACTGGGTCTGCTTCACTCAGTCCTGGCCACCTTGTTCAGAATTCCTTCCCATCAACTTACTGCCAAGTCTACTTCTCACCTTCCTGTGGACCTACGATGAAGATACAGTGAAGAAAAAAGGATGAGGAAGAGGAAGAAGAAGGATTCTCTGCAATGATTGTCATCTAAGTAGATATTATCTTAATGTAACCAATCGTGGTGAGTTGAGAATATATGCTTTCAAATTGCATAGGCCTTGCTTTATATTCTAGACTAAGGCTTAGAAGGCATCTAACTAAATCAGTAGATTTCTCATCAAGATAACAATTTCTTGAAGACTTCTTGGGGTACATACATAGGATCATTATAATTATTATTATTATGCCTTCAAAGCAGCACTTGCTTTTTGGTCTATATCTCCTTTCCTAAACCCTGATCATAACTTGCATAGCAAGTCATGAATCTTGGGTCCTTTTACTTAAAACAGGTACATATGTTGAGTAACTTATGTGCAAAACATTATCCCCAAAATTTCATGGAGAACAATAATGTATCAACCATAAGACTGCCTACAAGGAAATTAGAAAGTTATAATGAACTACATACAAAAGAAAGAAAGAAAAGAAGAAAGGAAGTAAGGAAAGAAGGAGGGGAGAGAATGAGAGTAGGAAGGATGAAAAGGAGAGAAGAGGGCAGGAAAGAGAAAAAGAAGACTTTTCAAAAGTGTCTACTATGTGTTGAACTCTTTAACCATGTAATATTATTCTCATAATCATTCTTTCAGGCAGATATTATTGTTCCCATTATACAAACAAGCAAATAGAGACTTAGAAAAATTAAGGAGTTTTTGAGAAATGTTTAAAATATGGTCCAAATAAAGTGTTGTGATGGGATCACCAAGAAAAATACTGCCTTCCACTCTTGGGTTCTGGGTTTTGTGAAACGGATACAATTTGAGCTTTCCATATTGGGTAGAGTTTGGACATTGGCAGAAAAACCAGCATGAACCATAGTCTTGATACTATTTAAAGGAAGTATAGTCATGCCTGGGAATGACCGAGCAGCTTGAGCAGTTCCACAGTACTATGAGCTAAGGAAAGGACATTTGGGAAATAAGCTTGAAGCCAAAGGATGGAGAATTTGCAGGTTGGCTAATGAGTTGTGATCGTTCACTGGTTCATGAATTATGATATTTACGCAGGCAGTGGAGAATCACTGGGAGTGAGAAAATGATGCTTCAGATTTTTGGCCAGAGGTTGTGTCTAAGAAAAACTGGGATGGAGAGCCTATGACGATTACCAAGGCAAAAGATAACAAGAGTCTGATTTAGGAAATGGCCATGGAAATGGAGAAATGATGAAGATGTGAAAGGAAATTTTAAGGGCAGAATCAATAAATCTTAGCATTTGATTGGATGGTAAAGAGAAGAAACAACCAAAGTTGTCAAAGGTTTTTAGAAATAAGGGACTCTCACAGAAACAGAGTGAACAAGGAATCAGACCCTGCTCTTGTCTACTCTCTGGGATTTCTACTTAATAGGAAGCTAATTTCAAAGCTGTTTTTAGAGTAACAAAAATTAGGCATATTGTTTTCAAAAACCTTTGTAAAATCTGCCGCATTCACCAGCATGTTTGCAAATAATGCCACATTGTCTGGAGAGTTTATTTGTAACCTACTTCATGTTACTAACAGAGAGACATCACCAAAATAATATTCTGTAAAGAACTTATGAAGGTCATTCCTTAAGCGACTACTATAAAAATGGAAATACATTCGTTGAGAATGTTGATGATTCGATACTTACACATTCGACGCACATATATTTTCACCCACTACCAGTTTGCACGTTATTATTCATCCTCAAGACATTTAGAACAGTGGGTGTCGGTCTCAGCTTCCCATTGGAATCACCTGCAGAGCTTTAAAGAATGCTGATGCCTGAATCTCAATCCATGTTTTGTTATAAGGATACTAGGAACAGCCTGAAAACTGAATTTATTTTTTTAGGCTCTCTAGGTGATTCTAATGGGGAGCCAAAATTCTAACGGGAACCACTGAGCACTAAGAAAAGTGATTACATCAGGGATGATTACATTTGTCTTGTCATCAAAAAATGACAATCAACTACATTTATATAACTTGTATGGAAATGATCTCAAATCAGTCTTATCTGAACATTAAATGAGATACAAGAAAAATTATATCAAGAAGGAAGGTTTGGTGGGCTAAGTAGTCAGAATTGAGGCTACAAGTGAATAATGATGTGAAGTGCACTGACTTCTGAAACATATTGCTTATTCTTTCCTCTTGACTCAAAAGCAACCCCTTGAATAATTCAGTAGTTAATGCAATTCTCTGCTCCACCATGGCTGCTCCGCAAACACTGGGTGACCAGCTGGCTGACCCCAGAAGTAGATCCCAAGTTCCTCTACACATCAGCCCAATGGCAACTACTGCCTCCTGGGTGCAAAGGGCAAGCCAAGACTTTTGTACACCTTAAAACTCAAAAAAGTAGGAAGGGAGAGCTGGCTGCTTGACCCTGCTTCTTCTATTTGGAGGAAGGCTGAAAGGTCTACTGACTCCCAAATCTCTTCTTCTCCCTCCTGTCTGTCACACACTGAGTAAAGTGCCAATTACTCCATGGCTAAAGGCATTGCCAACAGAAATCCCATATTAAATGTGCCTGTTGCCTGAGCAGAGTAAAACATTTCTTTCCACTGCTCATCATTGCTAAAGAGGAAACTGTCACCTTTTCTCCAGCAAGCAGGGCTGTGAGGGAATAGAACAAGGTATGCAGTGATAGCCTCTGGGAGTTTCTAGGGAGCTTGGCAGTAAGATGACCTCTGGCTGTTCTGAATTGCTCACCATTATTCCATTAACAAGCTTTTTTCTAGTTTGACTCTAGCCTTCATTCATTTTAATCCTCTTGCATGGTGAGCCCTCCTCTCCAACATTCACAACTGAAATGCTCTCCATTTTTCAAAGCTCCTTTTAAATGCTCATTTACCCACTTCACCATACCAACTTCCATCAGTCATTTCCACTCTCATCTTTGAAACAGAATACCTTTTTTGTTGTCAGTCTTTCTTATTAGAACTAAGCATCTGAAAACATGGAATTTTGCCTTCATTTGAATATATAACACACAGCACCAATTACCACACTTTACACAAAATACACACAATAAATGTGATAAATTAATTGGACCAATTTAAATGTCATCAGAATTCATGAACAACTGAAATTCTTTCTTCTTTTTTTTTAAGAGAAATTTTTGCTATATTGTACATACGCTCGCCAGAGAGAGACAGAGAGACAGAAAGCGAGAAATCAGCTCCCAGGAGGATGGCCACGCCACAATTCCTTCTTCTCCATCCCCCTCTCAGAATTTTGGGCACACATGCACATGCACCAAACACGAGTTTTAAGTTGCCAGGTCCAAGACTCAAACCACAGTCAACAACATGGGAGTCCAGAAACATAACCTTACATCATCTGCTGGTCCTCAACAACTGGAATTCTTTCAATCTTGAAATAATTAGTAAGTTTGGGCATAAAAGTGGGGAGAGGCTCAGGATTCTACCCCAGACCAAATATCTTCAGCATATTTAATTATTCTACATAAATAATAAACTTGCAGCCGAAGCAAAAACATAAATATTCTCAACTAGCTTTATCTTACGGGATTACAGCTGCTCTATCACGACTTTTTAATAGTAGCATATGTTCTTTTCTGAAACATTATTTAAATAAGCTTGGTTTATGCAAGTCCCAGTAGTCACTCTCTGATTGTATCACTGAAATCGCTGTAATTCTTAGTTTAAAGAAGTTAATACATTTTCTGTCAGTGACAAGACAGTCATCATTTATCTCTGAGCCCTGCATATGGCACTCTTCAAGAATGACATTCCCATCCTCAGGGACTGGTGACCTGTATGTTTATTAAAGAGACTTTGATCCAAAGTACCCTTGCTTCCTAATTGCTGGGAGAGCTATGGGGAAGAGACTTTAATTAAACCAAAGTCCTCATCAGTTCTAATTTTCATAAGGGTCATCATAACATGGCTTCCACTGCAATCCTTGGGATTTTAGCCTATTTACAATTGCTTTGCTTCTACTTCAAGAACCTTGTTTGACCCAAATCAATCTAGCTCCAATTTAAAAGTTACACAAAATTTGGAAGTATTTAGAGAGTTTGCATTTCTACACATCTTTTGAGCATTTTTTTTTAATCCAAAGTATCAAGCATGAAGCATTTCAAATAACCAGGACTCAGTACACTTGGGGAAAGAACAAGTGAATGAGCAAATGGTGTTTACATTTTGCAAGCAGGAGTAATTAGGATGAGAATTTGAGATATTTTGATATGTGGTTCAGAAAAATGGCAACCGGATGAACCTTTTGGTTAAAAAATCTCATTTTTCCCTA
>NW_006159709.1:741758-806002 GCF_000334495.1 Tupaia belangeri chinensis | reverse complement strand
CCTACAATCTCCCCCTTACTCCCAGTTAAAGCCTGCTGGATGTGATTTTAGTGTCCAAAATCAGACAGGGCTATTTACACAAATACAATGCCAGGGTCAGGTCCTTGGAAAATCACAAAGAATGTCTATTGGTACTTTATTTCATCATTTTCTCCTTTTCTATTCTTTTCTACTCATTGCTCCTCTACTCATTTCAGAAAATGATTTGATTCATTCATTAATACAAAAGTATATAAGAAGCCAGTCAAGTGGCATGAAGGTTAGGGTGGCTGGCTGTGCAACTTGAGGGATATGCAGGCACAGGTATGCATGCCTGGAATCCCAGGGCTGGGAGAGGAGCACGCAGGAGAAGGGACTGTGGTATGGTCATCCCCTTCGGAGGTGCTTTTCTACCTTATCCCTCCTTCTCTGTCTCTCTCCAGCATGCACACATGCTTAACAGCAAATTTACACAAAAACAATATTAAACACAGGCAACAAATGCAGAAACAGGGACATGGGATTTTATTAACTTTAGAACTTGCAAATAATCAGTAGAATGAAGAGACAGCCTTTGTTATGGAAAAAAGGCTTTCAAATCATACAAGTAAAAGGTTAATATCCAGAATATATAAGGAACTTAAACAAGTCAGTAGCAAGAAAACAAATAACCTTATTTTAAGCCAGACACAAGTACTGAATATAAATTACTTAAAAGAAGACAGACAAATGGCTGACAGGAATATAAAAAAATATTAACCATCACGAACCATCAATGAAATGCAACTTAAAACCATAATGACATATCACCTCATACCTGTTAAAATGGCTATGACCAAAAAGACCAAAGAAAACAAGTGTTGGCAAAAACATGGAGGCAACAAGAACCCTTGTACAATGTTGGTGGGAACATAAATTAGTACAGCCATTATAGAAAACTATATGAGGTTCCTCAAAAATTTTAAAAATAGAACTACCATATATCCAGCAATTTCACTTCTGGGTATGTATCCAAAAGAAATGAAATCTATATATTGAAGAGATATTTGCACTCCCCTGTTTAATATACTATTATTCATAATAGCCAAGACACAGAAACAAAGTGACCATCAACAGATTAATGGATAAGAAAAACATATTTGTCTGTGTGTGTGTATATATAATAGATACATAGAATTTATTAATAAATATTTATATATAATTAATATATAAGTATAATAAATCATATGTAGTTCATTATGTATAATGAATTATGCATATATATGTATATGAAAAAATATATATACACAAAATATTACTATTAAGTCTTAAAAAAGAAGGGAATCCTGCCTTGTAGATGAACCTGCAGGACATTATGTTGAATAAAATAAGCCAGTAACAGAAAGAATACAAGATACAAAATTTCAATTAGGCAGGATGACTAAGTTCTAGAGCTCTACACTGCCCAGAATGGTGACTATTGTAGATGGTGGTGTATTAAATACTTTAAAACTGCTAAGAGACTAGATCTTAAATGTTCACACTGCATACATGAAAAATTATAAGTATGTGATGTGATGGATATGCCATCATATATATGTGTACATTGTGAAAACACTGTGATTTATACTGTAAATATATACCATTTTTATTTATAAATTATATACATGTTATTCTCTGCAATGTTTTAATTCCATATCACTTAAAGATAGGCTGGTAGCAACTTATTAGTGGCACATTTCACTAATAAGTTACTGCACAGGTATAAAATACTATTATACTTTATAAAAATGCTCTTGGCAGGGCCAGCTGGTGGCATAGTGACTAAGGCACTGGATTCCCACATGGCCAACCACAGTTCAAGTCCTGAACCTAGCAGCTGAAAATCATGCTAGGTGCATGCGAGTGCATGCCAAAAAAAAAAAAAAAAAATCGCTAGATTAGACCTCAGACGAGGAGAAGGAATTACAACATGGCCATCTCCCTGGGAGTGGTTTCTCACTTTCCTTCTCTGTCTCTGTCTCTCTCCAGTAAGTGCACATGCTTTATGGCAAAACCTAAAACAAAACAAAATAAAATGCTCTTGGCAGCCTATGAACTGAATCAACTGGGTTCATAAAAAAGAAGTAATCACAACCACCATCATAAGAGAAAGATAACTGTTGCTGTTTGTAAACCCGATCATTTTATTGTGCTTCTTTCACCAAAAGTAGTAGTGCTTATTTTACTGGATAATTTTATTTTCTTATGTACAGTAATCACTGAAATAAGCTGGTTTTATTTTCTCTCTTTCATTTCAATTTGAAAGTGTCTCCTTCATATATTGCTACCAGAACAAGCACCATTTAAGTGTGCCATCATTTAAACAAGCCACCACTACAGAAAAACTAACCGTTGTAAAGTCTATTGGAGAACTATGAGGCCCTACAGCTTAAAAAAAGAAAAGTTCCATTAGTACCTCCCCATGATCACTGGAAAAACATAAATTCTCTGTTGAATTGATTTTGCTTAAAGAAAATACACGAAAGGTTTCCCTAGGACACATTTGAAAGTTGGTGCCTTTTAAAAGGAACCAAAGAAATCACTAAAAAGAAAACTTGTCTGTTGAACAAACAAGTCAGGAGGTTGCTCCTGGCTGTGTCAATCACAATGTATTAATTGTGAATGGACCTCACTGCACTTGCTACTTACCAAAAAGAGGAAAGGACTAATGATTTTGACATTCTTATGTCCAACTCTTAATTTCTCAGCATTAAAAGGGAAAAGGGAAGGTCAGCATTTTACAAACATAGTTTTGTGTGTGTGTGTGTGTGTGTGTGTGTAAGAGAAATTTTTACTATAGGGTAAGTGTGCTCCCCAGAGAGACAGAGAGACAGAAAGTAAGAAATCACCTCTCAGCAGGGATGGCCATGCCACAATGCTTTTCTTCCATTCTTCTCTTGGGTTCTTGGGCATGCATGTACATGCACCTAGCGTGAGTTTTAAGTTGACGGGTCTGGGACACTGTGGTCACCTACATCCCATGTCCAGTGACATAACCATTAAGCAATCTGCTGGTCCCAACAATGTATTCTCTTATACTGTATTACTTCTCGTTCTGTCCAGTCAAAATAATGTGTATTAGGTATCTGTGGCTGTGTAACAACTTATCCCTGAGTGTAGCATCTTAAACATCAAGCACCTCACATATTTTCTGGGGATTGAGAATTCAGGAGAGGCTTAGCTGAATGTTGTCACTGAAGAGGTTGCAGCCAACCTGCTGACTGGGACTGCCATTTTCACAAGGCTATACTGGTCTAAAGAAGCACTTCCAGAATCACCCCCATGGCTGTTGGTTGGCCTCTGGTTCTTGT
Source organism: Tupaia belangeri chinensis (assembly GCF_000334495.1). Classification (NCBI taxonomy): domain Eukaryota; kingdom Metazoa; phylum Chordata; class Mammalia; order Scandentia; family Tupaiidae; genus Tupaia; species Tupaia belangeri. Next base: position 802,691 of record NW_006159709.1, on the reverse strand, counting down.
GAGTCATTGACTACAGACCTCTCCTTCCCCCATAACTTATCAGCTTCTATCAAATAGGCTGCTGGAGTATCCTTGTGAGTTGGCAGCCAGCTTCTTCCAGAGCAAGTGAGGGAGAAAGAGAGGCGGATGAAACACCCAAGATAGAAGCTAGTATTTTATGGCCTGACCTCCAAAGTGGCATACCATTACTTCTGCTATATTTTACTGGCCACAGAGAACACCTCTGGTACAACATGAGAGGAAATGACACAAAGTGAATATCAGGGAGTGGGGGTCACTGGACGCCATCATGGAGGTCAGTTTCCACAGTATGTTTGCTTAGATATCCATTTTCTATGATGTATCCCAAGAATCTGATCTTCAAATGGGGAGCTTATTGTCCTCCTCCTAAGCAGTAGTTTCTAACATTTTCGGGGTGGTGGTAAGGCTAAAAATCTGTAAGTGCCCTTTTAGTCCTTATAAACACAGTGGATATACTCTCCAAGAGAGTGTAAAAATGAGCCAATACCATTTTTCAGAATCCAAGGATCTTCTGAAGATTTTCCAATGGCTTCAGGTTCAAAAATATGGCCCTCAACAGTTACCTTCCTCCCACAATCACTAAGTACAAGGACATAGCTTCTGCGGTGAACTTACATCAAATGTACGCATAAGTGATGACTTATAGACTTATCAATAAAACCATTATAGACATTTTCATTTAACCAGAAATTCAAATAGAATAGAATATGACCTCTTTCTGAGCCAGGCTTGCAAAGAAACTCCTAAATGGGAAATCAAAATCCTTACCTACATTGTAGTCGTAGAGTCATAAAGAAGTCCTGGGGTGCTTGTTCTTTTAGAACAAGTAAAGAGAGGAAAATAATTTTGCTGTGGGGGGACTCTAAGAACAAAATGTCATATTTCACCACAAGAGTTTGACAATGTCTGGGAGCTGAGTACTTTTAAAACTAGTCGATTAAGTTGAACCTAATTTGATTTTTGTTGCAATCCTTGTTCTTCTTTTTTCATGTTCAGGTTTACATTTTGAAACCTAGACCCTGAACCATGAACATTCACCTTCATCCTAACAGACACATTTATGATATTATAACCTTCCTTTTCCACTATATGTAATTTTCAAACATGTTTCTCAAATATTACCCTCCTCTTTCAACTGGTCATTTAGAATTTCCAGTAGATTCTATTTTCTAGTATCATCTAATAAAAGACGTTGGACACAAGATGAAAGCTTAAAATAATCTAAGATTACCTGACCCTACTGAAATGCCAAGACACCCATGGATATCCTAACATAGCACACAGGAATGTGTACATGTAGGGAGTATTTTCCCACTGTCACTGCTCAGTTGTTTGTACTCCCAACACTGTTCATGATCTTTGTTAGTGTAGGAAGTGCCTGTCTTGTTCATTACTGTATCCTCAATATCCAACCCAAAATTTAGCAAACAGGATGAACAAGTGTTGAATGAACCAGTGAGTATATTAAATCAAGAATTCTTATTCCTGAGTCCTATGTGAAAGGTAAGAACAACCATGAATTTTACAAGACTGAGATAAAATAGAAAAAAGGTATGGGCTGAGTTGGAAAGTTTGCAATGATCTTCTTAACTGTGGAAATGAGGCTCAGTATCTGAATCTGTTTCTTCACCAGCTTCCTTATATATGACCCACTTTATGGGATATTTTTTCTGATACAATGAGACAATTAATGTGGAAAATAACTTATAAGTAATAAAATACTAATGATTGCTATATATTGTTAGTAAATGTGCTGCATTGTTGGCAAAGATACTATGCCCCAAGAAAAATTACTGTAGTTTTTAAAAAAGTATTTTTCACTGGTCTAAGAGTGTCCAAAGAAATAGTTTCACAAGGTGAAAAAGCAACTATTTCTATGCTGAAGGCTGAATTCTGTGCTCTGTCATTATAAAACCAGTTATTGATCTTGACAAGTACAGAAGGTGCTTTGCAGAAAATAGATATGACAAGGTCCCTGAGTACTAGGTTTGCATCTAAACAAAGGTAGAAGCCTTGACCCCAGCAACAAAGCTCACCCACCTCCTTGTAAGTCAGGGCAAGTGCTCCTATCCTTTTCAACCATAACACTGAGAGCTGAGAAATCTGTGAATAAAGTAGTCCCCCTTATCCATGGGGGATATATTCCAAGACCCCCAGGAGATGCCAGAAACCATGGAACCATGGATAGTACAGAACTTTAGATATGTTATTTATATATATATTATCTATCTATCTATCTATCTATCTATCTATCTATCTATCTATCTATGTGTGTATGTGTGTGTGTGTATATATGTGTATACACACAAACATATATATGTATGTATATATAATGTATATATGTATATAAAATTAATATAGGTATATAATGATTTATATACATGTTATATATGTTTGTGTGTGTATGTGTGTAATGTGTTTTCTTATACATACATGTTTATGATAAGGTTTAATTTATAAAATAGGCATAGTAAAGGGTTAATAATAACTAATAATAAAGAAGCAAGTATAATAGTATATAGGAATAACAAATAATGTGAATGCGATCTCTCTCTCTCTCTCTCTCTCTCTTCTCTCTCTGCTACAACATTTTATTATACTACGCTCATTATTTTCAGACTGGTTGACTGCAGGTAGCTGTAATGGCAGAAAGCAAAACAGTAACTAAGACGGAACTACTCTATAGAGTGAAAGGCAGTTAACAACTTCATGAACATGTTTCCTCTATAAATAGATGAAAAATTTGTGGGGGACTCACACACTTCAGTCTCTCATCATAAATGGAAACTTGTAAATGGCTCATTTAGGCACTTTTTGGGGTATAGCAGGGCTAGTTTGAATATATTTCCTTAAAATTCATGTGCTGAGATATGTTAGTAATATGATCTAGAGGGTAAGGCATGGGGCATTTGGAAAGCGATCAGTGATTGGGTAGTTGGGATGGAGCCATGATTGACTCCTGGTGAATTTACAAGGACAGAAAAGAGGAAGAGACCCATGTGGAGCACCAGCCATGCTCTTTAGCCTACTTCTATGTTGTGATGCAAAAGAAGAACCCCACAAGAGAGGGCCCTTGGACCCTGGATCTCTAAACCATGAGCTGAATAAACCTCTATTTTTAAAAATCATTCACTTTATGATATTTCCTGTAACTATCAATGGAACAGAACATTGGTATAAAGAAGTGAGGACATTTTTGTAATAATAAATACTTAAAAATTTGGAAGCAGCTTTGGAACTAAGTAAGAGGCAGAGGTTCAAATAGTCTGTAGAAGACCTATTCTAGCAATGGCCCTTGCCAGATAGCAGGCTGCCTGTGACTGGAGGGCTACTGGCTTGGACCTGTGGTTCATCCCCGTCCCCACTCGCTTTTGGACACTCGGATTTGTTTCTTGGGACTTTGAAATGAACTTGCGCCCTTCCCTGCCCAATCCAGACACTGGTTCCAGAGACAGACCTTGCCTGATGGCAGGCTTCCTACAGCTGGAGGGCTAATAGTTGAGTCCCTTGGCTTATCCCCTCCCACTCGCTTTTCTGACTCTCTGGACTTCATGTTTTGTGGTGCACGTCACATGATCTCTTCTTTACTTCTGAATTGAAGCTCAGCAGCTCAGTTTCAGGTGCACCTATTCTCTAGAGACTGAGAGGACTTTGGGTCACACAGGACCAGACAACAGTGCAGGGTGCTGGTGAGCAACAGGGAGGCAGAGCAGAAGAGAGAATGCCAATTTCCTGCACCTGCACACCTTTGAATCCTTGAAAAATAATTTAGGAAGGAACGTATGGATCATCAGATGACTAGGAACAACTGCAGAGGCACAGGAAATATGAGCAACCAACAAACTGTCTCTCCTCCAAGGGAAAATATCAATTCCTCATCACCCACAGACAACATAATGGAACTTGTGAAAATGTCGGATAAACGATTCAGAATATTTGTAGTGAGCAAACTAAATGAGATGCAAGAGAAAAGAGACAAGGAGCCCCAGGAAATGAGGAAGTTCTTTCATGATTTGAAAGAAGAAATAGAGACCAGAAAAAAAAAAAAATCAAACAGAATTGTTAGAGAGAAAGAATGTGACATAGGAAATGAAATAATCCCTCTAAAGTATTAAAAGTAGATTAGATCACACAGATCAAATCTTGAATATAGAAAACAAAACCTCTGACCTAGAAAAAGTTATCAAAAGGACTGAGAAAAACAACCAAGAAAAATGAGGATAATATACAAGAAATACTAGATACCATCAAACACCCAAACATCCAGGGAACCAGCAGTTAGCATAATGGCTATGTCGCTGGACTCCCACGTAGTTGACCGCGGTTTGTGTCCTGGATCCGGTGGCTTAAAACTCACACCAGGCACATGTGCGTGTGTGCCCAAGATCCCCAGAGGAGAATGGAGAAGAAGGGATTGTGGCATGGCCATCCCCCCTGGGGGGGGATTCTCGCTTTCTGTCTCTATGTCTCTCTCTGTTTGTCTGGCAAGTGCATGCACCCTATAGCGAAAAACCTCTAAAAAAAACAAACAAACAAAAAAAAACACCCAAACATCCAGATAATTGATTTTCCAGAAGAGAAAGAAAATAATAAGGGCATTGATAATCTATTCCACAAAATCCCAAAAGAAAACTTCCCAAATCTACAGAGGCATTCAAATATCCAGATCCAAGAAATATATAAGACTCCAAATAGAATCAACCCAAAAAGATCCTCTCAAAGGCATATCATAACCAGATTGGCCAAAACCAAAGACAAAGACAAGAAAGATACTAAAATTGGCAAGAGGGAAACATCAAGTTACTTACAAAGGATATCTTACCAGGCTAACATTGGATCTTTCATCAGAAACAATGCAGACAAGGAAAGAATGAGGAAATTTAGTCAAAGTGGTAAACGAAAAATAATTTCAACCAAGAATACTATACCTGGCAAGGTTATCCTTCATATGGGAAAAAAAGATAAAAATATCTTCAGGTAAGCCAAACCTGGAAGAATTGACCAACTCCAGCTCTTCAAGAGGTTCTGAAAGGAATACTGTACCAGAAAAACTAGAAAGTCAGATGAACGAATATAAGAGAACAAAAAACAACCAAGAAAACAGCTCCCTTAATGACAGGAATATGTTCAGAAATATCAGTAATAACATTGAAGGTTAATGGATTAAAGTCTCAATCAAGAGACACAAACTGGCTAAAAGTATATAATAAATAAATAAATAAATAAATAAAAACAGGAGCCCTCTATCTGCTGCCTACAAGAAATACACCTTGGTGAACCAGCAGTTAGTATAACGGCTATGTCGCTGGACTCCCAGGTAATCGATTGCAGTTCGCATCCCGGACCCGGTGGCTTAAAACTCACGCCAGGCGCGTGTGCGTGCGTGCCCAAGATCCTGAGAGGAGAGTGGAGGAGAAGGGATTGCAGCATGACCATCCCCCCTGGGGGGTGATTTCTTGCTTTCTGTCTCTCTGTCTCTCTGTCTCTCTCTGTCTGTCTGGCGAGCACACGTGCCCTATAATGAAAACCTCTCAAAAAAAAAAAAAAAAAGAAATACACCGTAGGACAAAGACATACATAGACCAAAAGTGAAGGGCTGCAAAAAGATAATCCATGCAAATGAAATCAAAAAACGGCTGAAATTTGGATACTGATTTCAGAGAAAATATGCTTTAAGACAAAGACTGTAAAAAGAGACAAAGAAGGGCATTATATATTAGTAAATGGGCTAATTCATCAAGAAGACATGACACTTATAAATATGTATGCAACCAACTCAGGAGGACCTAAATATGAGAAGGCAAGAGTGCTGGAGGTAAAAGGAGAAATAGGTGGCAACACTATAGTTATTGGGGACTTCAACACTCCATTATTTCCTTCTTCTAGACAAAAAATAAGCAGAGAGATACAGGACCTAAACAATACTATAAATCGAATGGGCTTGACAGACATCTTTAGAACTTTCTACCCTAAGATCACAAAATATACATTTTTCTCACCCTGGCATAGAACCTTTTCAAAAATTGACCATATTATAATATACAAATCAAGTATTTCCAGATTCAAAGGCTTATAAACTATATTCAGAATCTTCTCTGACTATGATGAAGTTAAACTCGATATTAATTTCAAGAAACAGCCTCAAAAATACACAAACACATGGAACCTAAAAAACCCACTTCTGAATGACTTACCTACAGAAGAAATTAAGTAAGAAATGAAAAAATTTTTGGAAACGAATAATAATAAGTACACAAGTTTCCATAATTGATGGGACACAGCCAAAAGTGGTCATAAGAGGGAAATTTATAGCAATTATTTTGCATAAGAAAAATGGAAAGGTGGCAAGTTGAAAACCTAACATAATGTCTCAGGGAATTGGAAAAACAAAACAAAAAATCCAAAAAATGCTAGGCAAAAAAAAAAATCATAATTATAAATGAACTAGGAAATAAATGAACTATACAGAAAATAAATTAAAGTAAAAGGTGATTCTTTGAAAAGATTAACAAGATCAACACACCATTAGCTAGATGGGTAAAGAAAAAGAAAGAAAGAAACCAAATAAATCAAATATGTAACGAAATAGGCAACATTACAAAAGACACAATAAAAGTACAAAACATCATTTGAGGATGCTATGAGTGAAAGTATGCCATCAAATGAAAGAACATGGAGGAGATGGACAAATTCTTGGATGCATGTAATCTACCAAAATTGAATCAGAAAGACAAAGAAAACCTGAATAAACCTAAAACAAGCCATGAGATTGAATCAGTAATACATAACTTCCCGACAAAGAAAAGCCCAAGTCCGGATGGATTCACTTCTAAATTCTACAAAACTTTTAAGGAAGAGTTAATCCCCATTCTACTCAAATTATTTCTAAAGATCCAAAATGAAGGAAACTTCCAAATTCATTTTATGAATACTTTATCATTCTCATCCCAAAACACATAAAAAAGGAAAACACATAACAATATATCTAATGAATATAGATGCAAAAATTCTCAACAAGATACTTGCAAATTGTATCCAACAACACATAAAAAGATTATTCATCATGACCAGATAGGCTTTATTCCAGGGATACAAGGGTGGGTCAACATATGCAAGACCATAAATACAGTACATCATATTAACAAAAAAAAAGGATAAAAACCATATGATAATTTTAGCTGATGCAGAGAAACCACTTGATAAAATAAAGCACCCCTTCATAATTAAGACTCTCAGCAAGATTGGTATAGAAGGGTTGTTTCCCAACACAATAAAAGCCATATATGAAAAACCTATAGCTGACATTATACTGAGTGGGGAAAAGATAAAAGTTTTTCCACTAAAACCTGATACCAGACAAGGCTGCCCGCTTTCTCTACTTCTTTTTAATACAGTGCTGGAAGTCTTAGCCAATGTAATCAGAAAATATAATAATATAGAAGGTATTCAAATAGGCAAAGAAGAGTTGAAAATATCTTTATTTGCAGATAACATGATGGTATACTAGGAAGACCCAATGGTTTCCATGAAACCACTTACTACTTTTTGAAGTAGTAAAAGAATACAGTAAAGTGTCAGGATACAAAATCAACATCCAAAAATCTATAGCATTTGTATATACAAACAACAAGTTGAACAAATAGATCTGAAGAAAGAAATCCCTTTTACCAAAGCTACAAATGCATAAGATACCCAAGGATAAACCTCACTAAGGAAGTCAATGATCTTTACCAAGAAACCTATGAAAATCTCAAAAAAGATATTGAAAGGGACACAAAAAAAATGAAATGACATCCCATGTTCCTGGCAGAATTAATATAATCAAAATGGCAATCCTATCAAAATTAATCTATATATTTAATGTAATCTCTATACTATAACAAGAGACATTCTTCACAGATCTAGAAAAGACAATCATAGTATTTGTCTGGAATCATAAGATCGTATATTGCCAAAGCAATTCTGCACAAGAAGAGTGAAATGGTAAGAACATCACTCCCTTACCCCAAAATAAAGCTATGGTAATCAAAACAGCATGATACTGGTACAAAAACAGACAGGTGGGCCAATGGAATAGAATAGAAACCCCAGAAATAACCCCAAAGCTTACAGCCAACTGATTTTTCACAAAGGATACCAGTCAATCCATTGGGAAAAAGAAAACCTCTTGAGCAAATGGTGCTGGAAAAACTGGATATCCACCTGCAGAAAGGTGAAACTGAATCCTCATGTTTCATGATTAACAAAAATCAATTTAAAAATGGATCAAAGATCTGAAGCTAAGACCTCAAACTAGAAAACCACTGGTGAAAACTACTGAGGAAACTCTGGGAGACATTGGGGTAGGCAAAGATTTCTTAAATAGACTCCCAAAGCACAGACAAACCCCTAAAATAGAGAAGTGGTACTACATTAGATTAAAAAGTTTCTGTATAGTAAAGGATACAGTAATTAGTGTTAATCAACAACCCTTAGAATGGGAGAATATGTTTGTAAAATATGCCTTAGGTAAGGGACTGATCACCAGAATGCACAGGGAACTCAAGCGGCTTACCCCAAAAAGAAAAAAAAATAAATAAATATCCCAATTAAAAGATGAGAAAATAAGCTGAACAAGAATCCCTCTAAGGAAGACATACAAACAACCAAAAAACATATGAGGAAATGCTCAACATCCCTCATCATAAGGGAGGTGCAGATTAAAATCACAATGAGATACCACTTAACCCCTGTTAGAATGGGAAAGATTAAAATCATAAAAAGCGGTAAGTGTTGGTGGGGTTGTGTGAAAAGGGAACTATTTTACACTGTTGGTGGGAATGTAAATTGGTCCAGCCACTGTGGAAAACAATATGGAGGTTCCTCAATGATCTACAAATAGAATTACCATTTGATCCAGCAATCCCACTCCTGGGTATCTACCCAAAGGACAGGAGACTGCTCCATTGGAAATGTGATTGCACATCAATGTTTACTGCAGCATTATTCACAATCACTAAGACATGGAACCAACCCAAATGTCCACAAAAAGATGAATGGATTGAAAATGTGTGGCACATATACTCTACAGAATACTATTCACCCATAAAAAAACAAGACCCTGGCATTTTATAGAAAGTGGTTGAATGTGGAAGATTTATTGATGAGTGAAGCAAGCCAGGCTATGAAAGAAAAATATTGTATATATCTACTTAATATATACCAACTATCTACACTCTATGGTAGAGATTGAAATATTAGAGGGCATAAACACAGTAAAAATAGTTATAGACACTGAAGAAAGTGTGTAATGGGGCGGGGGGAGAAGGGAAGAGTATAGAGAAGAATAGCAAGAGAACAAATAAGAGAGGCATGACATTTGTGGGACACTGAAGTGGTTTATTACCTGTTAATGATAACATGTATAGTATTCTCAACTGGACTGTTCTGAGAAGTATTTCATATTAGGTAAATTTTCTTTATAAGTCAAATGATGTCTAGTGACTAAATGTTTAAAATAATAAGAATAACAATAACAATAATAATAATAATCTGAAAAAATAAAAAGCTATTTGATGATGATATGGATAGTAATGTCTTTTTCTTGAGTGATATGAATGGTAATTGTGCTGAAAAAACAAATGTTAGACATGGTAAAAATATATGTGATTAAGTGTAATATAAAAACTATAATAAATAAAATAAAAAAGAAAGAGTCTGGAGGATTAAAGAGAAAGCTAGTAATGCATAAATGGCCATTCTAGTGGGGACTCCCAAAAACATGTTAAAAATGAACTGGAACTTTTCAGAGACTGGTTAAATGGTGGTGAGCAGAACATTGACAAACATATGGATAGTAACAACCATTTTGAGGAAGTTTCATAAAAAATGAGAAATATCTTACTACAAATTGAAGAAAAGACTATTTGTCTTACACTACACATGAGCATTGACTCATCTGTGTTCATGTCCTAAGGCTTTGTGAAATGCCAAATTTAAGATGCAGATACGAAGATCAGACAAAATTTCGAGGTAAAATATAGGAACAGCTGTACAGTCATTATTAATTATACTGAGTGAAATAAAAGAAGAACAAGATGACTTAAAGATAGAATTGATAATTAGAATGCAAGCAGAGTAGAAATATTTGGAAAAATCACAGCCTAGCTGGTGGCAGAAAACATAAAAGCATGTTGGCAGAGAACAATGTGGTGGAATGACTAGTTAACGAAAAGGTTAGCAAGGCTAGACGGAATCCAGATGTCAAGAAAACATGAACAAACCACCGACACCATTGCCTTTTCTATCACAAACCCAGAGGCCTAGGAGAGCAGAATGTTTCCCAGGGATTGGCCTAGGGTGGGTTTATTGCCCTGAGCCACCTCGGGACTCTGCTTCTTCCCTCCTGGTAAGGTGTTCCTTGGTCTCTACTGTGTTTCAAGTCCCAAATCAAGCTCAGCCTACCTTAAGGATGCCCTCCCCTCTGCTCCAGAACATTTAAGCAGCAGATCTTTGTGGCATAGATGTGAAGGTAATTATGCAGGCTCACAAAATTCAAGAGCAGTTATACAAGGTAAGAGCTGTGGATGTACAGAGGCCTCCACCAAGATTTCAAAGACTGTCTCAGACAACCTGAGGGTCAAGGCAGGTTTTCCACAGAAATAAAGTCACCACAGAGAGCTTCCACTAGAACAAAGCCAAGTAAAATTGTGGGTCAGATCTGCTACAGAAAATCCGCATCAGAGCAAAACCTGAAATAACAGGGGTGGGACTGTTTGCAGCCCCCCAGATCTGTGGAACCACTATAGTGCATTGCCAGCCTGAAATAATTGCAGGCACAAAACTCCAAATGGAGAGATCTGATACATAGAATGAGCCCAGCAGGACAAGGGGGACAAGGCTGACTAATGGTCTGGGAGCCCAGTGCTCACAGTGAGGCCATGATGTGGTATAGAGTTTCAAGACTGAATGCCTTCTTGGGTTTTGGACTAGCTTTTGTCTTGTACAATGGAAATTTCTACTCTGTGTCTATCCAACCATTATATTGTGGGAGTATGTAATTTGCTTCAGATTATACTTTGGAGTTGGTGCTATAACAAATTATGACTTTGGGGACAATTGGAATGGGATTTTTTTTCTTTCCTTTTTTTTTTTTTTTGTATAAGAAAGAGATGAACCTTTGGAGTCAGGGGTAGAAAGATATACTTGTTACGATGGTTTGTCATCCTTAGGTTCATATCTGGAATTAGGTCCCTAGCATATTAGTGTTAGAATGTTGTGAGACCTTCTAGAGTCGAGGCCTAGTGGGTGATTATTAAATCATGGAGGTATTATTCTCATGAATGGGTTAATGGTTTCTCCCGAGACCCAGTGAGTTCTAGCTCTCATGAAAAGGAGTAAGTTCTTGCAAGAAAGGGTTTTTCTAAAAAGGAAGTTGGCTACTCCTAGGTCTCTCTCTTTGCTTCTGTTGTTCACAATGTGATTTTAGCCTATGCTTTTGGATTTTCAAGCCTCCAAAATTATGAGTTAAATAAACCTCTATTCTTCATAAATCACCTGGCCTCAGAGAAGCAGTGATGAAAATAGACTTCCATTTCTAACCTTGAAACAATAAAAACTAACCATTTAATCTTTTACCCTACAGTGTCAATTGTCAACAACTCAAACTGGATTATGTGGTGACTCAATTTAGCTATCTCATAACTGTGTTGTTTTTATTCCCTCTAACAAAGTACAAAGATCTTGTTCAAGTTCGCATCTTAATGTTGTCAAGGGGGCTCAGCAAATAATTAAACACACAAAGAGGGAAAAAAAAAAACCCTCCAAATCTCTCTTTAAAACATTTCTTTCATTCCATATTATGTTGCATTTCAAACCATTGTAAATGTTTCAGGCAGAGGACTTAAGATTTAATGCTAAGACAAATGTCATAAAGCTTTCCTCTAAGGTTTCTTCTAGTAGTTTTACACTTTCAGGTCTTACGTGAAAGCTTTAACCCATTTTGAGTTGATTTTTTTGTGTGTGTATGATATGAGTCCAATTTCATTCTTTTGCATGTGGCTATCGCTTTTCTCCATGCCATTTATTTAAAAACAAACAAACAACAACAAAAAAATTATCCTTTCTTGGGAACCAGCAGTTAGCGTAATTGCTATGTCGCTGGACTCCCACGTAGTCGACCGCGGTTCGTGTCCCGGACCCGGTGGCTTAAAATTCACGCCGGGCGCGTGTGCGTGTGTGCCCAAGATCCCGAGAGGAGAATGGAGGAGAAGGGATTGCGGCGTGACCATCCCCCCTGGGGGGTGATTTCTCGCTTTCTGTCTCTATGTCTCTCTCTGTCTGTCTGGCGAGCGCACGCGCCCTACAGTGAAAATCTCCCCCACCCCAAAAAAAATTATCCTTTCCTATTGGGTATTCTTAAAATCAAAGATCAGTTGGCCATATGTGTGTAGGTTTATTTCTGGGCCCTCTATTCTGTTCCATTGGCCTATATGTGTAGACACCAATAACAATACCATACTGCTTTAGTTCCTGAAGCACTTTAATATATTTTAAAATCAGGAGGATGATGTCTCCAACTTTGTTCTTTTTTCTAAACCTTGTTTATATGATTCAGGGTCATTTGTGGTTTTATATGAATTTTGGAATTTTCTATTTCTATAAAAATTGTCATTAGGATTTTTACTGAGATTGTGTGAAATCTATGGAATACATTAGGAAGGATGGACATTTTATTCATTTTACATCTTAGACCAGTCCCCTGGCATAGCAGTTAAGGTGGCAGGATCCCAGGTGGCCAACTGCATAGTTTGAGTCTCAAACCCAGAGACTTGAGAAACATGCTGGCTGAGTGTGCATGCATGCCCAAAATCCCAAAAGAAGGTAGAGATAGAGGAGAAAGGATACCAGCATACTCTCTGGCTTTTGCTCTCTCTGTGTGTTTTTCTCTTGCAGAAATTTAAAACGATAATCATAATATTATATAAGCAACTCATAAGTGTCCTCTTTTAGGCACTAGCTCTTCATCCCAATAAGGACATCACTATCCTGATTTCTAGCACCAGAATAATCCTTTTGCCTGTTTTATATCTTACATAAATGAAATCATACTGTATGTATTGTTTTATGCATGGCAACCTTATGTTTGAGAGATATTTTTAACTGCAATTGTAATTCATTTATTCTCATGGCTGCCTAACATAGTTATGTGTATACATTACAATTTAATCATTGACATTTTTTTTTATCAGCAATGGGATACTTTTCAGCTTTTGTCTGTTATACCTAGTACTGCCATGAACATTCTTGTACAGTCTTTTGAGGAGAATTTGCAAGCAATTCTAGGAATAGAATTGCTGTATCATAGGCTATGCATTTGTCCAGTTTGAAGAGCTTCTGCCAAATAGTTTTTCTCTTTCTTTTTTTTAATTTTCAAAAAATGTTTTTACTGTAGGCAACATGTGCTTACCAGAGACGGGTGGGGGGGGGGGAAGGGAGCATAAATTATCCCTGAGAGGGGATGACCATGCTGCCATCCCTTCTCCTTCACTTTCTTCTTGGGATATTGTGCACGCATGGTGGGATTTTCAAGCTGCTGGATACAGGACTTGAACCGTACTGTCAGCCATGTGGGACTAAGATACCTTAACCTCTGTGCCACCTGGTAGCCCCCAAACATGTTTTCAAAGTGAATTACCAATACAGTCTCTCACAGGAGATGACTGGGGGTTGTGATTGTTTCACCTTCCTGCCAACACAAGGTATTGTCGGGCTTATTTATTTTAGCAATTCCTGTGGGTATGTAGTGATATTACACTTGTTCTCCTCAATGGTTAGATTGAGCTCCTTCTCATGTGTTTATTAGGTGGATATTCTCTTTCGTAAAGTGCCTTTTGAAGACTTTTATTCATTTTCTTATTGGAATGTATATCCCATTCATATTGGTCTTTAATAGTTCTTTATATAGAGAAATTCAAGTCTAGAGTGAATTTTGTATTCTTAAATCATTTGAAAGAGGTAAGGGTCCACTTAATATAGGGTTCGCACTCTATAACAGAAACTGAATAAAGGATATAGAAACACAATAAATGGATGTGAAAAACAGAGTGTGTGTGAAAGAGTAGTGTCTGAGGAAGGATATTTAGAAGAAAAATAGGGAGGCAAAGCATTAATGGGACAAAGAAACGTGGTATTATCTGTTGAAGATAATTTTATAGTTTATCAACTGGATTAGGGAGAAATGTTCGCATGTTGGAATATTCACTTTGTAAACTAAATAATGTGATTGAATGTATAAAAGAAAATGAAATACAAATATTTAAAATAAAAAAGAAAGAGATAAGGGTCCATTACATAAATGGATTAACAACAACAAAAAAATTAAGTATTTAAAATTCACTTGGCAAGTATTTAACAAGCATCTGCCATGTGCTAAACACTTAGATGGTGTGGAAATGACTTAGGACCCTTCCCTCTCTAAATTATAAGACAATAATTAAACCTACATAGGTTCAGATAGAATGAATTTTCTACTTGCATCTTTCTATCTCATCACCCAAACTCAAATACTTTCAGAGGTCTTCTACTTCTGAAGGTCTGGAAACCAGTCCAAGAATTAAGGCATATTCTTGAACCAAGTCCAACAGTTCATACAGCTTTGAATTAAGTGAATCCAATTATGGAAAGCCTGTTATTAAATGTTGTGCTTTGGCCTGCTGCCCTGATATACTGTCTCAGTTTCACAGTCTCTGGTCATAAAACAGCTCATGAAAGAATGAGGAGCTTGTATGGTCAAGCTGTTCAAATTAAGAACCAGGGATGCCAGGTGCAGAGCCAGAAGTAAAAATGCAAAATGTTTCTAACAATCCAAGAAGCAAGAGCTGATTCTTTAAAGCTTCTAGGGATAGAGTCCAGAAAGAACTTACTGTCTGGAACTTCTGCTAGCCATGTGACAGAACTGTAGAATTGTTGCTATGAACATGTTCTGAAGGTTCTGTTGCCTTCTAAGTCCCAGTAGCTCCGGTCTCTCCACCTGGCCTTCAAACCTAAATGTCCTAACTAGTCTTTGCTCAAGCTCACTCAATAACCATTTCATGAGTCTTAAAGAAGGAGATTATGTATCTAGGTATTAAGTCCTTGTAACTCATCTCTAGATTCAACTCACTGACTAAAATCTGAGATAGAAAACATTTTTGATATTTGACAGGATGTGCCAATATTCCAGAGAGCATAGATTTTTACACTCCTGTAGTAAGCACTCCCCCAGAAGTCACAGTGACATGCTAAAATTAAATTTTACTCTTAAGTTACATGTACATTCCTAGATAATTATAATTAAGTGATACTAGACTATTCATTTTTTCATGCAATGCCGTAAATTCATAGCATAAACCATAATCAGTTCTAGGTTATCACAAGTCTAATACAAAATCATTTAAAGACATTACAAAACTACCTTTTCTGATTATAAAAGTTTTATTCTGAAAGAAATAGAAAATAAAAATATAGAGAAATACAAATGTTTTACTCAGGAATACTGGAAAATAAAAGTATAGAGAACAAAATCACACATAATCTACCTTCCCTTGTCCCTATTAATATTATGGCATAATTTCTACTCATTTTTCTATGCTTTTAAGATAACATTATATATTCACATTTTCATGCAGTTTTTCAGATTAATTTAAATTCATGACATTAGCTTTTTCCCCACATTGTCCCTAGGCATTTAGGGATTTTAAAGCTTCTTTCACTAGGGCCTGGCAGATGGTGTAGTGGTTAAGGGCTCTGGACTCCCACATGGCTGACCATGGTTTGGATCCCAGACCCAGCATTTGCCATTTTGCTTTCTCCCTCTCTCTGGTCAAATAAGTAAAATAATTCTAAAAAATAAACTTCTTTTACTATAATACATAGTGTTGAAGTAAAGACTTGCATGTAAGAAAAGCTTTTTAATATTAGATTTTTTTCTGATCATATTCATAAAATTAAAAAGTAGTATAGTAATATTTTTAAAGGCACACAAAATGCTGTCTAGCAAGGTGTTTTCCCAATTTTGTATGAACACCTGTTTTATTTCCTTATGAACATTGGTTTTTGTGTACGGTTCACTCTTTGTTCAGAGATAAAATGCTCATTGTTTTTCATTGTTTTTTTACTTGTTTCTGATTTCTTTTTTTTTCTTTTAGCACAGCAGAGTAATTTTTCAGTTATTTACTAGCCACATGAATTTTTTTTTATTTCATTCATACATATATTTATACAACACCTATTGGACACCTAAGTGCCAGGTAGTGCTTTGGGTGCAGGAGAACTGCTAATGGACAAAGCAGAGAAGTTTTATGCCCTCATAAAGCTAGAGGGGGAAAATTACCCATATACAAACTGCCATGAAATGTGTCAGGTAATGATAAGTACTAGAATGAAAAAATTAAAAATGTGAAGAGTTAGAGAGTGTAGAGGAGTTATTTTAGGTAGGTGGTCAAGGAAGCCCTCTGTCTAATGAAATAACATTTAAGAAGAAATATTTGTTGGTTTTCTGTTCATGTATAGACATCTTTTCTCTTAAATTATGATTTGAAAGAGTCAATATTACAGTATTTGGCACTAACTAAAACAATCTAGGTCCTTAAATTTCCTAGATTTTATTCTCAGAAAGCATAATATGATCAGAAGTATTGGTCATCTAAATCTTTATCGCTACTCCCACTTCAAGTAGCTTCTTCTAGTAATTAATAATGTGACAAGATACCATTCAAATACAGAGGTAAAATTGACCTCTATTCCTTTTTTAAAAAGATGCCATTTTATTTTTATTATTATTATTTAATTTATTATAGGGCACATGTGCTCTCCAGAGAGAAAGAGAAAGCAAGCAGCCAGTTCTGGGACTAGAACCATAGTTGGCCATGGGAGTCTAGCACCTTAACCACCACGCCATCTGCTGCCCCCAACTTTTTTCTCTCTTCTTTTGCCTTTTTCTTATTCTTTTCTCACTAGTACTGAAAAAAGCATGGTATTCCATGTTTTTTCTGGAATACCAAAATAAACTAAGTAAGTCTGCTTTGTTATTGTATAATTCACCTAAAAAAAAAAAAAAAAAAAAAAAACCCAAAACTGGTATTAATTATTTAATCTTGAACACAAAACTCAAGTTTTTTTCTAAATACATATAAACAGGATAGCTTGGGAATCAATCCTATAGAAAAAAAAAATAATGTGAAACAAGAGTATCAAAGTCTAAGGCTATTGTGAGGATGGCATGAGTTAATTACATGCTTAGCTTGGTGTCAAATACATATTAAGCACTCGAGAAATATATGAATATTTTCATTACTAACATCATCAGTATCACACACTACTCAACTGAACAATGCAGCACAAACTTGGTTCTCATCTTCCTTTTATATTGAGTTACTGGAAATCAAAGAATAAGATGTCAGAAGATTTTCACTGTGGTGTTGGCTGCCATTTAAAATTATAGCAGTATAAAAACACTGTCTGCCTCTAAGTTTCTTTGTGCAAATGAGCATCATTTGAAATTTTAGAAATTTGTATCCAGTTTAGTCATTTCTCTATTTTGTAGTTCTCTGAAAAGTACATGTGCATCTATTGGGAATCTAGAATTAATCAAGTGTAGAGCTCTGTGAAGTACAGAGAATTTACTTCACACAAAAATAAAACAGAAAGTATAAATATATTATGAAAAGTGGGAAAACATGTTTTAGCTGGACTAGAGTTTATTGGGTTGCTTTCCTCATTAATCCTTCTTTTCTTCTCTTCTCTTCTCCTTATCCTTTATCATCATCATCATCATCATCATCATCATCATCATCATCATCTATTTCTTCCATGAGAGAGAGAAACAGAGAGAAAGATAGAAAGAGACAGATACAGGCAGAGAGCCCAGTCAGGATCTTCATAACATTCTCCAGTCTCAGCCATCTAGGAACACAAGCACATGCAAACAGAAAAATCTCAGAATACAAAGTGCTTCAGGATCATCCAGCATTGTGTTTCTGCTGAGCCACCATAGCTAGCCCATCCTTCATTTCTAAACTAAACCTTACTGCTTCATCTCATAAAGCATTCTTTTGATACGAAATACAAATTCCCAAATCTGTTTCCCCAATACCTCCACTATTACGATTCTACAGACACTTCCTTTAAGAAGCTACAAGTAACCAGAAATACTTCTCTCATCTGTCCTTGGTATTCCTGTCTTCCTCTTCACATCTCTTACTCTTTGCCCTGAATATCACTATCTTCTAAAAGACTGACTTGAAATTTTCCTAAATCATGTTTTAAGTTCTGCAAAAACATCTTCAGTCTATAAATGGGTCAATAAAAACACTTCTAAGCAGAGCCCAGGTAACATTAGCAATCAAAATTCATCATGGTGTGCTTGGCACAAAAGATTTTCTTAATGAATTATCCATTAAGATGTCAGGTGAATTAATTGACATAGACTTTTCTAAAAGAAAGTAAAGGAGAAGGAAATGGTTAAGAACTCTGGATGTTAAAGGAAATCAATACCAACTAAGAAGTGGGCTGTAACAATTGCTAATGTTCCTTCCACTTTCTGAAGTTCCATAAACCTGTTATTTTGTTCTCTTAATCGCACACATTTTACTCACTCTTCTGGGAAAGTAGAGTGTATAAGCTGACATTAGTAGCCATATTGGCTTCTGAATACAAAATGAGAATTTTACATTAATATAAAAATTTGCAATACTACATAATATCAAGTTTATCACTCTTGTGCCCTTCTTCCTCATCCCATAGAATTAAAAAAGAAACTAAGAATCCAGCCAGCGAGACTATACTCTTTAAAAGGAGGGTAGCTCTTACCACTTTCAGATGAGTATGAAATCACTTCGTTTGAAAATACTATTTTCCCACTCTTCAAATGCCCCACCTAATGGCAAGAGGTATGAATAGCAGCCATTTTTTTGACCCCACAGTTGAAGAAGTTCAATAATTTCCCTCTGTGTGCACTCTGTAGCCTTATGATTGAGAAATGGGCACTTTCCCTTCTCCTGCACAGTCCTACATTCTACTCCAAATCCACTGACAGCAGACAGCCCAGGACAAAGCAATATACATAAAGCATAACACTCATAACCCTATTCTAGCTAGTGAAAGAATGTGCATTAGAATTCAATGCTGCCACTTGCAAAAAATATGTATTCAGGTGCTGTAATTATAAATCTTCTAATTTTTCTCTAATGACAACATCTTGTTAGTAAGATAACATATGAAATGCTTAGCACATTGTCGTTTTATTGAGCCTTAGAAAAGGCTATAATTCGCTCACCATCCACTGCCCCAATTATTTAATTTATTTTTTTGCCAGAGGTCATGTGAGTTTGACAGAAAGAGAAAAAGAAGAAGAAAAGAAGCACCCTCATGGGGCATGGTCACACCACAATCCCTTCTCTATTTCTCTCTACCTTTTTTGCCATTTTTGGGTCTACTCACATATGCACCTGGCATGTTTATCAAATGGCTGGGTCCTAGACTTGAGCTATATAGTCGCCATGTAGGATACAGCCACTTTAACTACCACGCCACAGCTGGCCCCACTGCCCTTATTTTACAAAGGAGAAAAGTGAGATGCAATGAAGTAAAATTATTTTCTTGAAATCTCATGCATCTTTAATGGCAGAACCCATGTCTAATAGAAAGAGATTTATTTTCCAAACTACAGCATCTACCATCACTGAGAAAGCTCTAGTTTTTACTATTTCCAACAATTAAATCCATTCAGTCTTCTACACTTAATAAGCAAAAAGTTATATTATAGAGCCAGCAGGTGGTGTGGTGAAGGTGCTGGATTCCCATGGTCAACCGTGGTTCGAGTCTCAGATCCAGCAACTTGTTTTCTCACTTTCCTTCTCTCTCTCCAGTGATCACATGTGTCCTATGGCAAATTTTAAAATAATAATATTAAAGTTATATTATGCCCTTTAGTAAATTAAGTAGGAAAAAAATGAGATTTTTCTTTTAAGTTAGAACCTTGAAATTGGCACCCAACAAAACAAGATACATTATTGTAAAAGAAAAGCTGAGTTAAATGGCTTTACACAGCATGCTCCATATATAGCTGATTAGCATTCTGAATAAAACTGATAATGCTGTCCAGAGCCCAGGGCTTGGTGTCAATAACTGAAATTAATCATGCTTCTTTGAAAAGTTTGCTGTTATTCTTCCTATCAACTTAGAGTTAGTCTCTTTGTGTCTCAGCAGCTCAGTTTGATCAGATTCCATTATCTTTATAAGGAGCTATATAAAACCCTTTGTTAGATTTTTCTTTGCTTTGAACCATATGCTTTGCTTTTATATCATTTGGGTTGTTCAGGGTTTTTATGTATGTCTTTTATTCTTGTTGTACGACTTGGACCACAAAAATACCTGTCTCAGATGTACCTCCCGGGCCAGCTGCAGAAGCACAGCAGTGGTGCAATGTTTTACAATGCTGGAAGCCACATGTAAGATCAGGGTTTGTTTCCCAGATCTGTTCATACTGGGCTGGTATTCATGTCCATGATCCTGGCTGGTTGGGAGAAGGTAGATAGAAGGATCACAGCATTAGATCCTATTGAAGATACTTGACTTTCTCTCCATCTCGCTCTCAGGAAGGACATAATCTTCTAAAAAATTTTACTCACAATTTTAAAAAGCTCTGTTAGCCAAAGTGTTGTCTTCAGATCACCTATATCAGAATCACCAAGGAGCTTGTTTAAATATGGTGATTCCTGGATCCCTTCCCAGACACATAGAATCAAAGTCTCTTGGGGTTTACTTTCAAGAATATGTATTTAAAGGGCTGACCCGAGAGTGCAGTGGTTAAGCACTGTTTATGGGGATCCAGACCCCACATGCCAGACTGCCTTTGTAGTCCCAGTTCCAGTGGCTCAAAAAACACTCTGGGCATGTGTGCCTGCATGCCCCAAATCCTGATGGGATGGAGAAATAGAGGAAAAAGGACTGTGACATGACCATGCCCCATTGGGGGTGCTTTCTCTCTTTCTCCTTCTCACTCTCTCTCTCTCTCTCTCTCTCTCTCTGTCTTGCAAGCTCACATGACTTCTGGTAATTAAAAAAATATATGTTGATTATAGTATGTATAATAATATCTTTGACTGGACTAATATACAGTCTATGCATGCTAGGAAATCCATTTTGCATACTGTAATGATAGTGATTGAATGTATAAAAATAAAATTTCTTAAATATGAAAACAATTAAAGATAGGGTTTTTGTCAATTGCTCCTGATGATTCTAATGCATATTAAATTATGAGTTGTACTTTCAGGAAGATTAAAAAAAAAAAAGATGCCACCCAACCACAAAAGCCCAAGGATGAAATTAATTTTCTACTTTTCCCAGAAAGCCCAGCATTTGGCATCCTCTCCACCTGATACCACAGGCTGAATTTGTAGAACTCCTTGAATTAATGAGAGCTTTCAATAGCAAAGTTTTAAATGTTTTTTTCCCTAGTCCCTGTCCTGAGAACAAATTACAGAAACACAAACAGATGGTTTTTGGTTATCTGTTTTTTAAACAATCTAAGTAAATTGAAAAGCACAATGTGTTATTATTAAATAACAGCTGCACCAAAAACTTACCAAAGTAAAATTCAAGGTAATTTTGAATGAAAGAAAAAGAAGTACATGGGCTTAAGCATCTCTTTTCCATTGAAAGCCTGGGATAAATCCTGGGCTGGCTATGTTGTTTCATAACCCACTTTGGTCACTTACAAAATGTGTGTTTTGGGGACCAGCAATTGGTGTCACGGTTACTAAACTCTCATGTAGCTGACCACAGTTTAAGTCCCAGACATGGCAGCCTAAAACTCATGCTGGGCACAGGTGTGTGCATGCTCAAAATCCCAAGAGGAGAATGGAGGAGAAGGGATTGCAGTGTGGCCATCCCCCCTGGGGGGTGACTTCTTGTTTTCTGTCTCTCTGTCTCTGGTGAGTGCATGTGCCTTATAGCAAAAATCTCTCTAATAAAAAATAATAAAATGTGTGTTTCTCCCTTATTTCTCATTATTATTATATCCTCTCTATTCCTTTCATTTCTATACCTTTTCTTCTTACCCATTTAAATACTCTGTATCTTTATCTGTTGAGAAATTTATTGAGCTCATTCCTATATATTTTCTCATTTGGCAAGTTTAGCCCAATGTCATTAACTTTCTTTGAGCAATGTAGTTTCTTGAGCAGTCTTTGCTCTTTTTTTTTTTTTTTTTTAACTTTTTGCCATAGGATCTCACTCTAGACAGAGACAGAGAGAGAGAAAGTGAGAAATCAGCCCCAAAGAGGATGGCCATTCTGCAATCCTTTCTCCTCCATTCTCCACTTGGTATTTTGGGCACACATGCACATGCACCTGGTGTGGTTTTTAAGATACCAGGTCTGGGATTTGAACCACACAGTTGGCTGTGTAGGATTCAACCACCTTAACCTCCATGCCATCTGCTGGCCCTGCTCTTTCTAATAGGAAATATGGTTTTACATCTACCAAGGTCAGACGCAGATGTGGGTCTAATCCTAGAAACATGCAAAGATACATGAGCAAATTTTATCTGTCCTGTCCTGATTAGGACAATCATTGTGCTCATGACTTCAGGGAATCATGAGCCTCAGCTTTAGCAGTGCTCTGGAAACTCATGGAGCATACTGAGAATATGTAAAGATACCTTCTTTCCTGAGTGTGCCCCTAGTTAGTGTTGCCAAGAATACAAGCTTATTTCTTCAAAGCTTTAAGGAATCACTATTTTTTCAGTCCTCATCCCATGCTTTGATTTAAGCAGGAGAGGGGCAAAATTAAAGAAGTAAATGTTGACAATGGGAACCAGCAGTTAGTGTAATGGCTATGTCGCTGGATTCCCACGTAGTCGACCACGGTTCGCGTCCCGGACCCGGTGGCTTAAACTCACGCCGGGCGCATGTGCGTGCATGCCCAAGATCCCAAGAGGAGAATGGAGGAGAAGGGATTGCGGCATGACCATCCCCCCTGGGGGTGATTTCTTGCTTTCTGTCTCTATGTCTCTCTCTCTGTCTGGCGAGTGCACGCGCCCTATAGCGAAAAACCTCTAAAAAAAAAAAGAAGAAGTAAATATTGACATTGAACAAAAACAGAGACTCTTCAGCATCCCCACTGCCTTGCTGGAAATCTGGGCCCACACAAAGAAGGATGGGTATTGGAAAAACAGGCATTCTAGCAGGAGCATCTGGTAGAACTGGATCTGCTGGAATGGAAACTCTTCTCTGGGAATAAATGTATCACTTAAATGCATTAACCTCAAAATGCCACAGAGAGGTCTTTGTGGCAGGAAGGCTTTGATGATTTAGTCCTGTCTTTTGCTAATTCTCACTGGAAATAATTTGTTGACTCTTTTCTAACCAACCATTTCTCCTCTGTCTCCTCTCTCCCCCACAGAAGCATTCTAGACTTCTAGATCTCTTTGTGTTATCCCTTTTTCTGTGAACCCTTTCCTGAGTAGGCTGGCTACACTTCCACATATTGGTATACATTTATTTGCTAATGAGTTTTAGTTTCCACATAGTTACATATTCTTCAGTTAATGCTCTCATTTGTAAAAATTTGAGTTTTAAAAAAAATCATTATTTAATATAATAATTCTTCCCAATCTCTTTTAATATGAAGGTGAATCAATCAATGGATTAAGAGAGATTAACAAAATATTTATTCCTAAATTAATTAAATATGAGGCTACTCCAAAAAGTTCATGAAAAATTGGAATTAAGGTACTGCTTAACATAAAATTGTGTGTTTTTGGTGCAAAGATGGATTATTCAATAAATAGTGCAGGAGAAAGAAGGTACCAATTTGGCAACATATGTAGCCAAATGTCCATGTCACTCCTTGTATCTAAATACTTTAATTATAGAGGGAGTAAAAAAATACATGTGAAACAAATGAAACCAGGCTCACAGAATGATGTAGCCAAGATGGGAACTAGCAGTCAAGAAAAATGTGACAGAAATTTTACCTCACTTAGATCATGCCGGGATTCCTAAGAAATTCTAAGAGGGTATAAGCTGTGTTACAGAACTCTGGACCACAACCACTTATAAATGGAAAACCACCTGCTATATAAAGGTTGATTGGCAGTGATCAAAGTAAGGTTGGACAAGGCCAAGGAGCAATTGAAAAATCCAAAAGAGCTAGCCAAGATTGATCAAAGTGACCATGAAAATCTTCTGAGAAGAATGCTATCCTGTTGGGGGTTTGGAGCAGACCTTTGGCTAAGTGTGGTAACTTTTTGAGGAAGGCTTTGATGATTTATTCCTGTCTTTTGCTAATTCTCATTGGAAATAATTTGTAGGCTCTTTTCTAACCAACCATTTCTCCTTAGTCTCCTCTCTCCTAGACAGAAGCATTCTCAAGCTCTACATGTTACTCCTTTTTCTGTGAACTCCTTCCTGAGTAGGTCAGCTACACTTCCACATATTGTTATACATTTATTTGCTAATGAGGATATGAGCATAAAAACATTCCCACTTCATGCAACATGATGGAAAAGAAGAAAAGAATACCATCTTAGCACACTCCCTCCAGCTTTTGCTGTACTTGTCATTACTGCTGAAATTGCCTTGTTCCCCTCCTCTGTAAGATAACTTATCAGGATATGATAAGTCAGCTCACCGTGGAGAATTATTTATCTTCAAAAAGCGTTTCAAATAGCTATCTTCTAATATATTTGAAAAGAAATGAATTTGTCAAGCTTGGAGAAAAAAATAAAACCGTAAGAGTGTTAGAAAATACTAGTAAAGTGATCCATAATCTTGGAGTGGAAAAGCCTTTCTAAACAGAGTACAAAAACTACAAAAACAAGGAAGCTATAAAGGAAAAAACCTGATTACATTTTCCAATGCAAAAGCTCTATCTCCACTGCCTGTTATTTAATTTTGCCATAGACTTATATAATACTTAGAATTTCCACAATATCTTAAGGGAATTAGCTTAACTTTTTTCAACTGAAACATTTCATTAATAAAGTTATCTGATCTTTATCCTCATGTGGAACACAAGAAACCATTTGCTGGGATTAGCTCCAATCTTCCTATGTGATAGAACTCATGGCTGCCATAGAATAGAGGAGGAGAAAATTGAATTAAGACAAGCGATAAAGAAATGTGACAGTTTTAGAAGCTTCATTCACCTTCTCTATCACTCCATCTTCCTTGGTCATTTATTAACCCACAATTTATAATAATATATTGTTTTAATTTAGTCCCATTAGATTAGACATACCACACTGAGTGAAATATAAGCACAAATACATTCCAAATCAAAATAAGCTAGCCATCTATCTCCTTATTGCTCTTTATCACTACATAGATAGACGCTAAAGAAATTGAGAGACGCAGTAAAGACTAAAATGGGCCATTTTACTCATTCCTACTTTTCTTGATGCTAGCAAAATTTTATATCACTTGATTTTTTTGTGGACCTACAAATTATCTTGAGCTTTCACTATCTTATATGAAAGCCTCACTTTAGTTCCAAAGAAAACTCTCACTGTTTTTACTTTCTCTACTTTTCTCCTTTTATTTTCCTTCTGCCATTATTTTTACCTAATAAATTACACTGACCATGATTTTTTTCAAAGTCTAATCTGGGCCTTATGTCACATTTTTCTTTTCTTTTTTTTTTTTTTTTTGTAATTTCAGAAAAAAAGAGTTACGTGGAGCCAGCAGGTGGCCTGGTGGTTAAGACACTGGATTCCACATGGCTGACTGAGCAGTTCTCGTCCCAGACCTTGCTGCTGGAAAAACACTTAGAGAGTGTACCTATGTGTGCCCCAAATTCTAAGGAGAATGGAGACAAAGGACTGTCTCAAAGCCATCTTCCTCAAGGGTGAATTCTCACTTTCCCTCTCTCTCTCTTTCTCTCTAGCAACCATACTCACCCTATGGGAAAAATCTAAAAAAAAGGTAAATTAAGTATTAATGTGAGAAAGGAAACCCAGCATACTATGCAACTACTGTGAGTGGGGTGATGCTTGTTAGACACTTAAGCACATTTTACCGCATTTAGTTTTTATAACAATCTTATGATATAGTTATTATAATCTATACTACTTTGGGTAAGGCAAATAAGGCTCACTTCAGTGAGGATGACAAGTAATTGATGTATTGGCCTTTGAACACTGGCCTACATAATTATGAGGACAGAGACTGAAAGGAACAAGGAGGGCAGGAGAGTAAACATATCTCAGGGTTTGGATTTAAAAGTCTTCCATTCGAATGCTTTTTGCATTACCTGATAAAAGTGTTTTCTTATCTGCAAAAAAGATAACACAGCCTAATTTACAAGACTGTTGTAAGTCTCAGGATGTTTGTGAAAATCACTGTGTAAACCGAAAAGAACCAAAATAATTTTTCGGATAGCAGTTATGGCAATAAGGTCTTTGTATGCATAAAAAGATCATGTGATAAGAGAATCACAATACTTCAGAAAAACCATGGGAGAAAGAGAAACGATGACATAGATGATACATAATGATATAATAGAGGAAACAATAGAAGAGAACATCTTATTAAATTACAAATAAACAGTTTATGCAATTCTTAGAATACATTTATCTCTGAATCTCTAGTATTAGTAGTAGAAATAATAAAGGAAAACATTTCATATTTTAATTTTAAAGAGGAGGAAAAAAACAGAACTTAAGTGAAAACAGACATCCATGAAAGCTGACAAATACTAAGTACAATCTAAGTACAGTGATCTAACCCTAAAAATAGTTTGGTTTCAAATTGTGTTTCTGGCCTAACTTGGTGGTGCAGTCACTAAGCAGCAAGCTGAACTGGAGGACTGGAAGCCATGTGGCCAATCATGGTTCAGATTCCCAGGTCACCTGGAAAACTAGGCACAAGAACCCATGATCCTTAGCAGCTGGAGGGCTGGGGGAAAGGGATCATACTTTCTCAAAAGAGAAAGTATTTCTATTTTCTCATACACAGACATGTACTCTATCATGAATAAAGTAATCTTTACATATATATATATATATAGAAAGAGAGAAAGAGACATATATATTAATATATTGATGGTCATGAGTGTTGAAATATAAAAAAAAATATTTTCTAGATACTGCAAAATCACCTTAACCTTCAGAAGTTAAACCTAATGGAATTTGGAAAAAAGAATAGTCTATCTCTCCAAGTTGTAATGTGTATCTTATTTGTCAACCTTGCATGAGCTGGATAGAAAGGTTTAAGCAAAAGTAGTATATATAGGGACAACCAGTGGCATGGTGATTAAAGTAACTGGATATCATGTGACCAACTATGTGGTTTGACACCTGGACCTGACAGCATGAAAAGTGTGCTAGCTGGGTGTACTTGCATGCCCAAAATCCCAAGAGGAGAATGAAGGAGACAAGATTGTAGTGTGGCCATCTCCCACTCTGCCCTGGGGGTGGGTACTTTCTCTTTCTCTCGCTCTCTTTCTCACTCTGGCTAGCATATACACACCCTACAGCAAATTTCAGAAGAAAAAGTACATACACATTAAACTTTGTTGTTGTTTTGTAAATACAAGATGATAATTTATTTAAAGGAATGCCATTGTTTTCAGAGAGAAAGGAAAGAGACCATATTTCTAGATAGACAGAGGAGATTCCTGAAATTATCTTGTCCAGAACATGTACAGAGAGAAAATATCCTTTACAGAGATGAAACACTGACGAAGTCTGCTGTAAATTTTCAGAATTACACTGTCTTTATTTTACTATAATACAACATAGAGACAAATTTAAAATTGGTCAAGGAAACAATGAAAACTTAATTTAAATAAAATATAAAACTTAAAACAGAATTGTGTTGGGACCAGAAGGTGGTGTAATGGCTATGTCGCTGGACTCCCATGTACTCAACCATAGTTCGAACCCCAGACCCGGTGACTTAAACTCATGCCAGGTGCATGTGCTATGAGTGCCCAGGATCCTGAGAGGAGAATGGAGGAAAGGGATTGCTGCATGGCCATCCCCCCCCGGGGGGGGGGTGATTTCTCACTTTCTGTCTCTCTCTCTTTCTCTATCTGGCGAGTGCATGCACCCTATAGCAAAAATCTCTCAAAAATCAAACAAACAAACAAAAAAACCCCAGAACTGTAGAACTGTGCTGTTTGTTCTGGGATAACAGTAAATTCGTTCAAGGAGACATTGGAATAACAACCCTTACTATTTCAAAACATATGGTGCTTTATTATTCTCTCCCAGGAAAGATGAAAACCTGTCTAGCTGGAGCCAGCAGGTGGCACAGTGGTTAATGCACTGGACTGCCACATGACCAACCACAGTTCAAGTTCCTGACCTGATAGTCTAAAAATCATGCCGGATGATGCCCAGGAGGACAGTGGAGGAAAAGAGATTGCTGCATGGCCATCCCCATTTTCCCACTTTCCCTTTCACTGTCTCTCTCGTGTCCTATGGCAAAAACAAAACAAAACAAAACAAAAATATTAAAAGAAAAAAGAAAAGAAAAGAAAACTTAACAAGCCACTTAAAGCCACTCAAATCTGAATGACTACCCTATAATTAGAAAAGAAGCATTTAGGTGCCACAGATGGCGTGGTGATTAAGGGGCTAGATTTTCACATAGCCAACTGCAGTTTGAGTCCAGACCTGACACCCTGAAAATCACACTGGACATGTATGAATATGTGCCCAAAATCCTGAGACAAGAATGGAAGAGAAGAGATTGTGCTGTGGCCACCCCCCACCCCCCGGGGGGGAGGGTAATTTCTGACTTCCTTCTATCTCTCTCTCTCCAGTAAGTGCACATGCCCTATAGCAAAATCATAAGAGAGAAAAGGAAGAAAAAGAAAGAAAGAAAGAAAGAAGAAAGGAAAAAAAAAAAAGAAAGAAAAATGAAGCACTTGGGAAAATGTTTCAAAGGTCTTAAGGCCTGTGTGGCCTATTATCTTGAAGTAATTGCTTTTTACACGGGCACCTTCTTACAATCCATTTAAAGTTATAAGAAAAAAATTAAATAGTGTAATAAAGTCTATGCCTACATCTAGACAGGAGGCCTAAAATTCACTTTTGATCAAAATACATACATATGCTAACTTTAGGGCTTAGCATACCTACTCAGTTTTTTATTTTTTAACACCTACATAAAATGTACTAGTTTCTTTCTCACAGTCCATGCCATTATTTCAAATTTGTATGCTTTAGGTATTTTAGGCATAAGAATCAGCTCCTTTTTGTACCTCAGTTTGTTCAGTCATGTAACAGAACTAGTATCATAGAGGTTTTAAGTATTAAATTAAGTGAATATATATATATATTGGCATTTGGTAGGCAGTCAATAAATTTTGATCACATCACAAAACATTGTATCTCAAAATTATTTTATAAAATAACACAGCCTTATGCCAAGGTTTAAGTACACATCAGTAAGCACACTTCAGTATACAGAGAGAGAGAATACTGGAATGTTCTAACTATTCAGACTTCTGTGACCAAGTAAAATAAATAAACTCCTTCCCCCAGACATGTGAGAGATATTCAGGGACTTCCCAGTGATTTGTGGATATACTCTAGGAAGAGGTAATTTCTTGGAGTTAGTTGATATTGGTCGTAGTTTCCTCTGAACAGTTGGTCTAGTTCTACAGAAATTCATCTTTGCTTCCTCTCTGCTACCTGCACCCTTCACCTTTTTTCCCTGTTTTGTATTGTCTCAAGAAAGAACATATCCTGTCTCTTCACACCCTACAGCAAAAATTTAAAAAGAAAAATGAAAAGAAAATTCTAACACTTTAATATATGAAATAGTTTACTTATGATTTCACCCTTCTTTTCAACAACCCTGAAGGCCTCCATTCACAGTTGAAATCTCTTCCTAAACAAATGAACAAATCTATATTCTGTCCCACTGTAGAATACAAAAATATCTGGGCTTTACAATACAACAGTGTTATGTAATGGTAAATATAACTATAAATACACAGACTGGACTATAAATATGTTACAATGTATTTTCAGTAGACACATGGTGTATCAGATACACTCACATGTGAGTGATGCTGAAAGTTACATAAGCTAGGCTAGGTAGGATAGTGACCCAAGGAAGAAATCTGAAATCAAGAGACTTTTAGTGAGGTTTCTCCAATGCTAGCAGTGTGTCCTTGGCTACCTCACTTAGTCTAGCTTAAGTTCATTCTGAGTCTCCATAAAATCAGGATAAAAATCATTTCTTTCACTACTTCTAAGTTTTTGTAAGGAAAAGAACAAGAAAATGTTGCAATGGCATACTGAAATGTAACTGCATTTTGTAATTATGAATTATTGTTATTATTATTAGTCTAACTGACACATATATAAATCTCAACTCCATTTAACATCTAATATAGTAACATTTCATTTGACCAACTTAGACACAAAACATATATGCCTAATCAGCCTTTGCTATAATCCTTTTTTCAAAGAAAGGAATGAATTTTGAATGATGGCTGTAACAGAAATTACATATACACACATAAAATCAGCTTCTACTTTATTGTGAATTTAGTCTTTTAGAGCCAGTTTATGTTATTATTATTTTTTAGAAAGATTTTTGCTATAGGGCTCATGTACTCATTGGAGAGATGGAGAGACAGAAAGCAAGAAATTACTCCCCCATCACCCAGGGGAGATAGCCATGCCATAATCCCTTCTTCTCAATTCTCCTCTTAGGATATTGGACATGCATGCACATGCACCCAGTGTGTTTCTAGTCACCAGGTCTAGGACTCAAACTGCATTTGGCCATGTGAATCTAGCAATGTAACCATTAAGCCATCTGCTGATCCGAAGCCAGTTTAAGTTCTAATTAAAAACAATTGTGAAAAGATAAAGATTTAAAATAACACAGTATCCTGCTAGTGGAAGAACTAACAATTGCCATAGAAGTAGAGAATATTTTCTAATGTCAGTAGCTTCCATAACTAATACTTATATAATTTTACTACATCTCACTATTATGGTATATTTCTTTCTTTCTCTTTCTTTCTTTCTTTTCTTTTCTTTTTTTTTTTTTTTTTTTTTTTTTTTTTTTTCTTCACTGGACATGTATGAATATGTGCCCAAAATCCTGAGACAAGAATGGAAGAGAAGAGATTGTGCTGTGGCCACCCCCCACCCCCCGGGGGGGAGGGTAATTTCTGACTTCCTTCTATCTCTCTCTCTCCAGTAAGTGCACATGCCCTATAGCAAAATCATAAGAGAGAAAAGGAAGAAAAAGAAAGAAAGAAAGAAAGAAGAAAGGAAAAAAAAAAAAGAAAGAAAAATGAAGCACTTGGGAAAATGTTTCAAAGGTCTTAAGGCCTGTGTGGCCTATTATCTTGAAGTAATTGCTTTTTACACGGGCACCTTCTTACAATCCATTTAAAGTTATAAGAAAAAAATTAAATAGTGTAATAAAGTCTATGCCTACATCTAGACAGGAGGCCTAAAATTCACTTTTGATCAAAATACATACATATGCTAACTTTAGGGCTTAGCATACCTACTCAGTTTTTTATTTTTTAACACCTACATAAAATGTACTAGTTTCTTTCTCACAGTCCATGCCATTATTTCAAATTTGTATGCTTTAGGTATTTTAGGCATAAGAATCAGCTCCTTTTTGTACCTCAGTTTGTTCAGTCATGTAACAGAACTAGTATCATAGAGGTTTTAAGGATTAAATTAAGTGAATATATATATATATTGGCATTTGGTAGGCAGTCAATAAATTTTGATCACATCACAAAACATTGTATCTCAAAATTATTTTATAAAATAACACAGCCTTATGCCAAGGTTTAAGTACACATCAGTAAGCACACTTCAGTATACAGAGAGAGAGAATACTGGAATGTTCTAACTATTCAGACTTCTGTGACCAAGTAAAATAAATAAACTCCTTCCCCCAGACATGTGAGAGATATTCAGGGACTTCCCAGTGATTTGTGGATATACTCTAGGAAGAGGTAATTTCTTGGAGTTAGTTGATATTGGTCGTAGTTTCCTCTGAACAGTTGGTCTAGTTCTACAGAAATTCATCTTTGCTTCCTCTCTGCTACCTGCACCCTTCACCTTTTTTCCCTGTTTTGTATTGTCTCAAGAAAGAACATATCCTGTCTCTTCACACCCTACAGCAAAAATTTAAAAAGAAAAATGAAAAGAAAATTCTAACACTTTAATATATGAAATAGTTTACTTATGATTTCACCCTTCTTTTCAACAACCCTGAAGGCCTCCATTCACAGTTGAAATCTCTTCCTAAACAAATGAACAAATCTATATTCTGTCCCACTGTAGAATACAAAAATATCTGGGCTTTACAATACAACAGTGTTATGTAATGGTAAATATAACTATAAATACACAGACTGGACTATAAATATGTTACAATGTATTTTCAGTAGACACATGGTGTATCAGATACACTCACATGTGAGTGATGCTGAAAGTTACATAAGCTAGGCTAGGTAGGATAGTGACCCAAGGAAGAAATCTGAAATCAAGAGACTTTTAGTGAGGTTTCTCCAATGCTAGCAGTGTGTCCTTGGCTACCTCACTTAGTCTAGCTTAAGTTCATTCTGAGTCTCCATAAAATCAGGATAAAAATCATTTCTTTCACTACTTCTAAGTTTTTGTAAGGAAAAGAACAAGAAAATGTTGCAATGGCATACTGAAATGTAACTGCATTTTGTAATTATGAATTATTGTTATTATTATTAGTCTAACTGACACATATATAAATCTCAACTCCATTTAACATCTAATATAGTAACATTTCATTTGACCAACTTAGACACAAAACATATATGCCTAATCAGCCTTTGCTATAATCCTTTTTTCAAAGAAAGGAATGAATTTTGAATGATGGCTGTAACAGAAATTACATATACACACATAAAATCAGCTTCTACTTTATTGTGAATTTAGTCTTTTAGAGCCAGTTTATGTTATTATTATTTTTTAGAAAGATTTTTGCTATAGGGCTCATGTACTCATTGGAGAGATGGAGAGACAGAAAGCAAGAAATTACTCCCCCATCACCCAGGGGAGATAGCCATGCCATAATCCCTTCTTCTCAATTCTCCTCTTAGGATATTGGACATGCATGCACATGCACCCAGTGTGTTTCTAGTCACCAGGTCTAGGACTCAAACTGCATTTGGCCATGTGAATCTAGCAATGTAACCATTAAGCCATCTGCTGATCCGAAGCCAGTTTAAGTTCTAATTAAAAACAATTGTGAAAAGATAAAGATTTAAAATAACACAGTATCCTGCTAGTGGAAGAACTAACAATTGCCATAGAAGTAGAGAATATTTTCTAATGTCAGTAGCTTCCATAACTAATACTTATATAATTTTACTACATCTCACTATTATGGTATATTTCTTTCTTTCTCTTTCTTTCTTTCTTTTCTTTTCTTTTTTTTTTTTTTTTTTTTTTTTTTTGAGAGAGATTTTTACTATAGGATGCATGTGCTCACTGGAAAGACAGAGAGAGACAGAGAGTGAGAAATCAACCCCTGGGGGGATAGCCAAGCTGCAATCCTTTCTCCTCCATTCTCTCAGGATTTTGGGCACACATGCACACAAGCCAAGTATGAGCTTTAAGCTGCCAGATTTAAGACTCAAACCATGGTCAAGTACAAGGGAGTCCAGTGACATAACCATTACGCCATCTGCCGGTCTCTATTGTATACTTCAATGAGACTCAGATTGAGAAGGAGGACAGGTGATTCCCAGAACACTGGTGGAATGCGAAGTTGAGTTGAAATGAGAAGGTCTCAGAAATAAGTAGCACACAGATACATTCAATAACACTTGCTGCTTGTTTGGATTTTGGAGGGAAGGAGTTCTGAGGGAGGAGTTAACGAAGGTTCCCAGGACTCTGGTTTATGCAATTGGGTTAACAGCTGTAGAAGTATGTACAATAGAGATATTTAGAGTTTTCAGCAGCATATTTAGAGAAGAAAAGGATAATGGGTGAATCAAGTTTAAAAGTAGACTGTTGAAGTCATGAATGTTCAACATTCGCCAGGATAGATTTCTAAGACTAAAACTAGCAATCCGAGCTGAACATGAAAATCTAGAATTATCAAATAAAAGATAGTGAAATACAGGAAAGAAAATATCTTAATGTCTTAAATTATCACAAAGACCAAGGACAGAGGTTTTAGGGAATGCCATTGTTTAAGGAACATACAGCCCAGGAAGAAAACAGAGATGACTATCAGGAAGAGAATACTAGACTCATCAAAAGAGATCTGTATGGGGAACCAGCAGTTAGCGTAATGGCTATGTCGCTGGACTCCCACGTAGTCAACCGCGGTTCGTGTCCTGGACCCGGTGGCTTAAAACTCATGCCGGGCGCATGTGCGTGCGTGCCCAAGATCCCGAGAGGAGAATGGAGGAGAAGGGATTGCGGCGTGACCATCCCCCCTGGGGGGTGATTTCTCGCTTTCTGTCTCTATGTCTCTCTCTGTCTGTTTGGCGAGCGCATGCGCCCTACAGTGAAAATCTCTCCAAAAAAAAAAAAAAAGAGATCTGTATGACCAAGAGTGACAAAAGCTCAGCAGGCTGGAACCACATGAAAAGTCAGGGTTCAGTTCTTAAAGGTGGGGTACAGTGGTGCATGCCTGTGATCCCATGATTCAGGGGGACTGAAGCAGGAGGACTCTGTCCTGAAAAAAAAAAAAAAGGCAATTGGGGTCAAGGCAGCTGGATCCCACATGGCCAGCTGGGTGATTCAAATCCCAGATTCAGTCTCTTGAAAAACATATGCACACATGCCCACAATCTCAAGAGAAGAATGAAGGAGAAGAGACTGAAGGGTGACCACCCCCCAGGGGGTGTTTTCTCACTTTCCTTCTCTCTTTCTGTCTCTCCCAGCATGTCCACATGCCCTATAGCAAACTAAAGAAAAAAAAAAGCAACTGAAATGTATAATTCACAGACCAAGGTGAAAAGAAGGCAGGAGAGAGACTGCCAACATTTCAACTGAGCATATCAGAGACAAGAGATCATTGACTGAAACCTCTGAGACAATGACGGTGTTGGTCTTGTATAAGAAAAACATCTTCATCTTCTCAGACTTGGAGGGAAAATAAAAAGAGTACACATAGGTGCATATTTCTTTGGAATAGCAGAGGGATAAGAAACCTGAAAGTTTCACTCTGTGAAAGTTTTTAAGTATAAATTTTATCAAATATAGGATTCTGGGTTAACAGGTTATTGATTTTTTTTTTCTGTTTTTTCTTTCAGTACTTTAAAGATAACATTCTTTTCTCTTCTTTTCTACATAGCTTTTGAGGAGAAGTTTGCTATAATCCTTATTTTTGTCCTGTAGGTAATTTGGTAATTTGTCTTTATTTCTTGGTCTGCCTTCAAGATTTTGATATGATACTGTGTGTGTGTGTGTGTGTGTGTGTGTGTGTGTGTGTGTGTGGTGTGATGCATGTGTTTTGATCTGTATCTTGGCTTGGTATCCTCAGACCTGCGGAATCTGTGCTTTGCTGTCTACCATCAATTTCAGAAAATTTTCAATTACAAATATTTTAAAATTTCTTCTACTTCACTTTCCCTTCTCTTTTTGTGACTTCTGTTATATATACATAATATTTCATTTTGTGCCACTGCTCTTGGGTGCTCTGTTATATTCTCTGTCTCTGTTTTGCCTACTCTTTCTCATTTTGTATTCTAGTTCAAACAATTTCTACTAACTTATCTTCAAGTTCATTATTTCCTTAACTGCATCAAGTCTACTAATGAAGCCAAAGACATTCTTCTTATTATTTTTATTTTTTGGAGAGGTTTTTGCTATAAGACATGTGCACTCTCCAGAAAGACAGAGACAGAGAGACAGAAAGCGAGAAATCACCCCCCGGGGGGGATGGCCACACCTCAATCCCTTCTCCTCCATTCTCCTCTTGGGGTCTTGGGCATGCATGCACATGCGCCCAGCGTGAGTTTAAGCCACTGGGTCCGGGACTCGAACCGCAGACAACTACATGGGAGTCCAGTGACATACCCATTATGTTAACTGCTGGTCCTGCCAAAGACATTCTTTATCTTTATTACCATGTTTTTTGTTTCTAGCATTTCTATTTGATTTTTTCCTATAGTTCCTATCTCTCTGCTGGAATACCAATCTGATCTCACATGCTGTCAACCTTTCTCATTGGAGATTTAGCGTGTGTGTGTGTGTGTGTGTGTGTGTTTTCTATTTCCAGAAGTTTCCTGGGTTTACTAGAGAAAGAGAAAGAAATATTCCCCCTTAATGGGGCATGGTCATGCCACAATATTTTTTTTTCTTTGTTTCTCCATCTTGTCAGGATTTGGTACATGTGCACACATGCGCCTGATATTTTTATCAAGCTGCGGGGCTGGGATTCAAACTGCAATTGGCTAGGTGCTGAACCAGTTCTTTATGCACAATAACTACTACACTATGAAGCTGTCCTGAACCTTTAACATAGTAATCATAATTACTTTAAATTCTTTATCTTATCAGTCAACATTCCTCCTACAGATGGGATGATTTCATATATTATGTCTTCAGAGTTTTATTTTTCTCCTTGCCTTTTTATATGTCTCATAATATTTTTTCTAAAAGCTAGATATCTTGTGCGAAACAGTAGATACTGAGGTAAGTCCTTTTTTTTATGCTTATAGATTAAGTGTGATTTACCTTTAGCTAGGCCTTAACATAGTTATTTGAATTAATCTAGTAAGGAAATGGGCCAAATTGCCCTCCTTTGGTACTGAGCCCTAAACATAATCTGTCTCTTGTCTCTCTTGCCACCATATTTCATGAATTTGGGGGTTTTTGTTTTAAGAGATATTTTTTGCTATATGGCGTGAACACTTGTCAGAGGGACAGAGAGACAGAGAGACAGAAAGTGAGAAATCACTCCCAAAGCAGATGGCCACACTACAATTCCTTCTCCTCCATTCTTCTCTCAAGATTTTGAGCACACATCCACACACATGCATCCAGAGTGAGTTTCAAACTCCAGGTTAAGGGATTTGAACCATGACCAGCCATGGAGGAGTCCACTGGCATAACTATTATACCATCTACTGATCCTGTTCACTATTATTTTTATTCAGTGCTTTTTAGGTTGTTGGTAGGGGACAGGGAGGAAGGGACACCTCACTCTTAGGTAGAAACTGTCCCTGGGTCTTACAAGGGCTCCTGCCCATCTTCTAACTATAGTACTTGTTCTACTGTATCTTCCTCCCACATCCCTGGCCACAGAGCATGTTTTTTTTTTTTTTTTTCCTTTCCTCTTCACTAGCACCATTGTTTCTGTTCCCCCTCCCAGCATAGGTTTCCCCCTGATACCCCGAAACAACAGTTACTATTGCCTTTCTCTTTCCTGATTAACTCTTTCATTCCATTGGAGTGATGGGAATGGCTGAACAATGGCTACTGCTCCCCTCTTCTTCCCTGTGAGTAGTGGTGGGTTGGTGGAGAAAATGTTTATGACACAATGTTACCTCCTATTTCTGCAACCTCTAGTATGTCCACATTCTTACACTAGCACATACTCAGCCTGAACGATTCCTTAAAATTTTCAGCTGAATCTTACTGGTTTGTATGGCATCTGATGGTGTCTGCTTAAGGTATACAAATAACCTTGTAGCATCTTTCTAGATTTGGAATAATTGGCTGCCTTATGCCTCAATTATCTGGTGGATTTTTAAAAGTCATTAATATGCAATTTGTCTAGCTTTTCCTTATAGGAAGGGAGGGAAAGGAACTCTCCACAGCTCTCTGCATCCCTGAGCTTAAGCCAGATGTTGTATTGCTCTAAAACTGCTCCATAAACTAACATTAAGAGGTTGAGGTCAACTGTTGGAAGTAATAGAAGTGACAGGGATTTGGTGAGAATGATGATTATTTAAATTCATTGATAACTCAGTATATTTAAATAATGAATTGTCAGAAAAATCATGATATATTTTTGCATAGAAAAAAATATGTCATGACTTTTCCAACAACCTACTATTTTCAGTAGACTGGAAGTACTCTTGACTGAGAAATGACCCCGATATTTTCTAAATCTTAATAAGAAAATCTGGGAGTGTGGGACAGAACATGTTTCTTTAAAGAAAAAGATTTTGCTCTAGCTCTGAGGAAAGGTTGTTTCTTTCCTTTGTCAATGGCCAGGTTTAGTCCTTGCTGGAATATAAATGTTTCTATCTAGATTGCTTTGCATAATGCTGTAGATACAGTTTTCATTGTGGGCAGAGTTGTATCACTGTAAATGATGTTTTCTTAGAGTGAGGAGCTTCTGGGTAGTAGGGAATACCAGGCAAAATATAAGGTAAGAGGCACTTCACCAAGAGGAGATTAACAGAACAAAAGGAGGTAGGTCAGTGACCAAAGAGAACGGAAAGACTTGTAGTCATTCTGTGCTGTAAATGCCAGAAATGATCATTTGATATATTCGGCTTTAAAGTTTTTTTTTCTCCCTGCACTTTGGTTTCTTTCCATATGACTAGGACTCATTGAAGTGTGGTTACACATTATAGCCTACGATTGGTTATAATTTGGAGAAGTAAGAGAGAAACATGCTGTCCACCACTCAACCCAACAGTTCAGTGGTCTCTGCAATAATGGAAGAAAGAAAAGCAATATGTGACCACAGGTGAACTGCAGGGGTTCAAGTGAGGGTGATCAGCAGAGAACTGATCAGAGCTCCTGTTCTAGATTTCTTCAAACAGAGCCCATTCAAATATATATTTTTAAAAAATTTTTACACTGTATTTCTACCTCTCCATCAGCAACACGTATGGGTAAAACAAGATTAATGTTTAAGGCAGTAAAAAAAAGTGAATTAATGGGACCAGCAGTTAGCATAATGGCTATGTCGCTGGACTCCCACGTAGTCGACCACGGTTCGAGCCCCGGACCCGGTGGCTTAAACTCATGCTGGGTGTGTGTGCGTGCGTGCCCAAGATCCCGAGAGGCAAATGGAGGAGAAGGATTGCAGCGTGACCATCCCCCCTGGGGGGGTGATTTCCTGCTTTCTATCTCTCTGTCTCTCTCTGTCTGTCTGGCGAGCGCACGTGCCCTATAGCAAAAACCTCTCAAAAAAAAAAAAGTGAATTAATGAATTCTCCCAATTTCCAAGAATGATCTGCTCAATTTCACCCTTTTTTAGAGCCAACAAATGGTTTAGTAACAGAAGCAGTCATTTTGCACAGTTGGCAGGGACTTAATGAGCTCAATTCATTGATCAGGATTTTGTTTACATTTTGGGTGGAAACAACAGTCATTTATAAAGTTAAGAAGTACCTGTACTTTGCCTGCAAGTGTCATAATGCACAATTTTTTATTGAGCCTGTTTCAAGAAGTTCAGCATCTTGGGAATACAGTCATAGTCTTAGGGTTGAAAGAAATCTTTAGTCTGCTTCCCCCGCCCCCCATTTCACACATGAATAAAATGAACCAGCAAGGCACTTACTCAAGGTCATATATTAGCAAGCATTCATAAAATGAAGGCACAGGATAATTTAATGAATGATGTATATCAGTCTAATGAAAGAATACACCTTTGGCTTCAAATGAGATGTCAATTAACATATTAGTTAATCTTTCTCATTTACCTCTGCATAAACACATAATATACACACAATCATAAACAGAATAATGAGAAGTTTAAAATTATAAACTGAAATATACTCATTTCTTATCATTCATAAGATGGTATTGACGGGAACCAGCAGTTAGTGTAATGGCTATGTCGCTGGACTCCCACGTAGTCGACCGCGGTTCGTGTCCCGGACCCGGTGGCTTAAAACTCACGCCGGGCACGTGTGCGTGCGTGCCCAAGATCCCGAGAGGAGAATGGAGGAGAAGGGATTGCGGCGTGACCATCCCCCCGGGGGGTGATTTCTCGCTTTCTGTCTCTATGTCTCTCTCTTGTCTGTCTGGCGAGCGCACGCGCCCTACAGTGAAAATCTCTCCAAAAAAAAAAAAAAAGATGGTATTGACAAAAATACAGATTGAAAGAGACATAAAGACTTGATCACACCTTGGAAAGATCTTGATATAAGACATTTCAAAATTTCCTCAAAAAAAAAAAATCATACCAATACCAAAAAACCCTGTCAGAAAGTTTCTGGACTTTTTTCAAAGTTTTTTCCATAGGGTATGTGTGCTCACCAGAGAGACATAGATGGAGCGTGAAAGGGAAAGTAAGAAATCACCCCCTGGGGAGGAAGACCACTCCACAATCTCTTCTCCTGCATTCTCCCAGGATTTTGGGAACTCATGCACATGTGCCTGGCATGAGTTTCAAGCCACCAGGTCTGGGACAAAACCACAATCAGCCATGTGGGATCCAGCACCCCAACCACTATGACACCTGCTGGTCCCATCCTATCAGAAAGTTTAACTTGGATTATTCTGAGTCCCTTTTGCCAATATCTAATCCCATTTTGTTGCTGCTGTTTTTCCTTCTCTTTTCTGTGTTAGAAGGTATTCAGCATTATTTCAGGAAATCAGAACATTCAAATGCTTTCTGAATAGACAACAACACTACTCACTCAGGGATGTGGTCTCTTTTGACTGCTCTGCCAATTATTTTATTTACTTTGGAGGAGGAAATACATGTTCTGAACACTGTATGAGTAATTCCAAACCAACCACAACAAACAGAATCTTTTACTTTTCCAGTCTTTACATGTACACATACTAGGAATTTCTCATTTTTTCCCCAGATCCTTTATTTTTCTTTGAATATCTCTTCAGAGACTATCATTTCTGAGCAATGTTTAGATCTCTCTTGGTATGATAGATATTATGTGGAAATGGAACCCTGCTGGCAAATTAATGCTATGCATGTCCTCTTCTAGAAAAATACAAGTGGGGCAGTCAATCTTATTTCAAAGTACATGCAATAAGCAGAGATGAGAAGCTTACAGCTTCTCACGAATGAGTTTGTAAAGAATATTGTCACATTGCGGTTCTGTAGTATCATTCATTTTCAGTAGTTTTAATATATTTCGTTTTTAGTACTCAGTGAGACAGATTCTCTACAAAGCTTAAATCACAATCTAGAAGTGAATTGCTGGTATAACTCCGTGAGCCTCTGGGGTACCATTTTGTGTGCAGCTCCACGAAATATAACTATTATAGTGTAGTCAAATAGTTGGTGAGGGCCTAATAAATATTGTTGACTGAATTAAATTTGGGAAGTTGAAGGCTATAAGCATGACCAAATCCTTAATGCAGAAACAACAGTGCAAAAACAGAAGTTCAGGCTGCCCCAGTAGGAAGAATGAAGGGGACATAAGAGAGCTATAAGCTAAAAGTCATCCCAGTCTTGGGCTGTAACTGGGCTGTACTCCCAACTCTATGTGTGTAGATTGTGAAGCAACTGGGGTGACTAAGGGTACCAGAAAGCATGTTCAGGAGGCAGTTCTAATTACATTGCCATCAACGATTCTTGGCTTTAGCGTCCTGACCCTTAATTTGCACAATCTATGGGAACTGAAGTGACAAGAGTAATCTTTTTCAACAATAAAAGTAAAGTTGTTGTTTGTTCTTGTGCATCTGCTTATTAATGGATCAATTCATTTAAAAAATCCTTAAAGCTACCTGTAGTTTCACAGTTGTAAGACAATAGTACACAATGCTGAAGCCACATGGGAAGGTCCCAAGTTTGCATCCTGTGGTCTCCCTACATAAGATGGGCATGTGCATGAACCCACGATCCTGGCTAGCTGAGGCTGCAGGTAAATAACCACATAAAGGCCCTACCAGTGCATCCCTATTTCTTTCCCTTGCTCTCTTTAATCTTCCTTTCCATGTTTCTGTTTCATGGGAGAAATAAGTAAATAAAATAAATCTGTAAGATTTGAAAGATTTAGTACAGAAATATATAATCAATTGAATATAACATTGTATTTTGGTGTCTTTGATTGGTTAGCTTAGAGTTTTTTGTTTGCTTTTACTTTGCAATGTGCTTCCAATATTTTCTCCTATTTTACCTTTGAAACAAGCATACTATTAGGTTGTCAGAAAAGTCATGACATATTTTTTCCATGAAAAAAAGAACTGATCATGGGAAACACATAAACACATTAATAACATAATTAAAGTTACTTTTTAGCCTTCAAAGCACTTTCTAATGGGCAATCATTTCAATTAAAAATTACAAAAATTATAGTTAATCAGATCAT
Source organism: Tupaia belangeri chinensis (assembly GCF_000334495.1). Lineage (NCBI taxonomy): Eukaryota > Metazoa > Chordata > Mammalia > Scandentia > Tupaiidae > Tupaia > Tupaia belangeri. The sequence continues at coordinate 760,466 of NW_006159709.1, read as the reverse complement.
AAAAATAGAGAATTGGCGTTGGCTAAAAATAAGAAGCTCTTATAAAAGTAAACTTTTTCTGGAGCAAAATATTACTAATAGAAAATGCCACCAAATTATTAGGCTTTTCTTCAGAATTTCACCTTGAGAAATACCATCTGTGAGAATCATTATTTAATCTTCATCACTGATTCAATTCAGTTCTTCTACATTTTTAGATATCTCAACATTTATATTGCTAAGTATGATATATGCAATTATTTCTTGGACATAATCATTTCTAATTCAAGTCCAAGTTAAAATAATCCAAAAATGAAATAGCACATACATCACAATATGGGGGATAAAGTGGAGATTTTTCTAAGATGACAATTTAATAATCAGCTTTGGCTGCTACACAGTCGTCATGTGACATGTGATTGATTTCAAGCAAATGGTAGCTGATCAGTCCCTATTCTTTCAGACCTTTCTTGCCATACTCAACCATTTATACTCTTGGCTTTTCTTATACTGCTGCTGATTATCTGAGGAAAATTCTTTATAACCATTCTAAAATAATCTATGTTTCTGCAACAATGAGCATAATTGACAATTATGGCACATTATTCACAGCTCAAAATATCTCTACCAAACAATATACCCACAAAGTGAGGAAGTGCAAGTACATAATGATTTGAGAGAAACAGGACTTCAGACACCCTGTGAAGAAGAATTAAAGATTAAAATGTGATAGACTTGGGTGATCCAAGTGGGGTTGACAGGGAGGTGAAATGATTTTAATAAATGATAAAAATTATAAATTTAGTAGTCAAATATGCTCCATGTGAGCATGTATTTTACTCACATTGGATACCCAGAGTCTAATACACAGTAGCCATTTATAAAGAAAGAACACAAGCTGGAATACAAGGCAGGAATAATATCCAAAGGGATGACATTTCTAAGCCTACAAGTTTTTGTTTTAGTTTGTGGATAATAAAGACACAAAAAAGAGTATTATTTTATTTCTGCTTTGCAATTTTCAAAGCATCTTACATACAGTATTAACTCTGACCTTTCTTTGGATCCTGAGCAAACACCAGTGAAAAATCCAGTTTCTCTATGTTTATCAGGATTCCAAGCTATAACATATCAATTATGTCAATCTTGTACTTGAGGTGGTGATAGATACAGTAGAGAAATGAGGACATACTAGGAAGAGATCCGTTATTATTACTTTAACCATAAAAACCCAAACTAGGCTATCTTACAAGGTAATTGTGAGGAATAATAAATGTAGGCAGCTCTGAAGTGCCAGAACAAAATGTATCATCCTTTCCAAATTTCTTTTTGGTCTGCCTTTTCCAGGAGGCACTGCAGTACAACTAAAATGGCATCAATTACTTGCCCTGGGTCATTAGGAGAGGGATTGCTCCTCAAAACGTGCACAATATTGATGGACATTTAGGTTGGTTCCACATTTCTACTACTGTGAATAGTGCTGCAATAAATATTGGGGTGCAGATGTCTTTACAACATACCAATTTCCTTCCCTTTGTACATATTCCTAGTAGGAATTGCTGGATCATATGGCAGTTCTATTTTTAGTTATTTGAGGAACTTCCATTCGGTTTTTTCATAATAGCTATACTAACTCCCATCAACAGTGTTAAAAACAGTTCCCCTTTCTCAGTATCCTTGCCAGCATTTGTTATTTTTTGCATTTTGATAATAACCATTGTAACAGGGATGAGATGATGTCTCATTGTGTTGTTGGTCTTTAAATATCTTTTCTTTATTCATGATAGAAGGCATACCTTTATGTGAATGAAAACGAGGAAGACAGAAGGGGAACACCCTTCACAGAATCTGTCTAGTCCTCCAGCCCATCAGATCCTGGGCACTTCCACATATACGCAATGTGTTTCAGGTCAACAGGGCTGAGTATTTGAATTGCAGACACCAAGTGGGATTTGGCTTCCCTAGAGCAGTGCATTACCACTGCACCACAGAGCTGGCTCCTTATGGTGGTTTCTATTTGCATTTCCTAATGATTAGTGATATCAAGTATTTTTTATATTTGTTGTCCATTTGTATGTCTTCTTTTGAGAACTGTTTATTCAGGTCCTTTTTCCAACTTTTAGTATGTTTTTTTTTATTTATTAAATTTATTAATATTTTTTTATTGCAACACTGTTTTCAATAGCCAAAAAGTAGAAATTGACCTAAGTTTCTATCAACAAATAAATGGGTAAAGAAAATGTGGTGTACACACACACACACACACACACACACACATACATACACACACACACAGGAATGCTATTTGGTCTTTACAAGGAATGAAATGCTATCATTTGAAATTAACTGGTTGAGCCTGAAGGACATTTGTTAAGTGAAATAAGCTAGGCCCAGAAAGGCATATACCTCATGTATTCCTACATATGTGGAAATTGAAAATAATTATCGCATAGAGGTAGAGAGATGATGAATGATTGCTAGAGGCTAGGAAGAATTGGAGGTGGGGAATAGAGGGATAATGATTAATGAAACAAATTACAGACGAAAGAGGAACCATTACTAGTTATAGTGGGTTGTTGGAAAAGTCATAACGCAATTTTGTATAGAAAAAAAATTCAGTATGTCGTGACTGTTCCAACAACCCAATAAAATGCAGTAGTAAAATTCTTCATTGGAAAACAGCTTGCACATCAATGTTTATTGCAGCACTATTCACGATTGCTAAGACATGGAACCAACCCTAATGCCGCCATACAGATGAATGGATTGAAAAACTGTGGCACATATACTCTATGGAATACTATTCAGACGTAAAAAATAAAAATCTGGCTTTTGACAGAAAGTGGAAGAATATGGAAGATTTACTGCTGAGTGAAGCAAGCCAGGCTATGAAGGAGAGACATTGTATGTCTCCAGTTAATATATACTGAGTGTCCACACTCTATGACTGAAATTGATTGACTAAAGGATGTACAAACAGAAGAGATGGGTGTGAATACCAGATGTGGTGTGTGTGGAGGAGTGGGGCCTGGGGAAGGACATTTGGAGGAGGGATACGGAGGCAGAGAATTGACGGGACAGGGAGGTGTGGTGTTATCTGTTGATATTTTGATCAACTGTACTGGGGAGAAATGTTCCCATATTGAAATGTTCACTTTGTAAGCTAAATAATATGATTGAATGTATAAAAAAATTGAAAAAAATTTTAATAACTAACTAAATAGGCTATAGTTAACAGCAGTCTACTAATATTTCAAGGTAACTAAAAGGGAGAGTTTTGAAAGTTTCTGATACATGTAATGACAAATATTAGATGATAGGTGTACTAAATGCTCTGATTTCATCATTGTACATTGCATTCTTGTACTGAAAAAGTACACTGTACCTCCACAGATGTGTACAATTACTATGTGTTAATTTAAAATCTCAGTAATGTAGACACAACTGGTAATAAATTATTGTTTTAAAGAATAAGATAATTTTGGTTTACAAACTTTGACAAAATTTTAAGTCTTCTGTGAAAAGAAGAAATTCTAGAGAGCCTGCTGGGCATATTTCACCAGATGGGCTCTAAACTCCTGGATTCAAAACTGATAGCCTATTTATTTGGGCTTTAGATTCAGTATATAAAGAAACTTCCAGATACCCTGTGCCCTCCAACCAGCCAGAACTAGCTTCCAGTTTCAATAAATACTAAACAATTCTATCAAAAAAGAACAGGGAACATCAATTAAAGACATCTGGTGAGTGATAAATTTATCCACATGTAGAACACCCAAAAGAGGCCTAAGTCAAATGGAGGGCAATTTCATCAAGAAAATAATAAATCCAATTGAACAGACGATGTCTTGAATCTCCTCAGATTGGTAGGAGGAAATATTCAGTGTACTGGCAAGTTGGGATTTTATGGAAAATAGTACAAGATATTTTAGATTTTAATACACAAGAGAATTATTTAATGAAGAAGGATTAAAATCTATCAAGTTCACTTTCCAGATAAGAGGATTTATAAAAATTCATGAATTTAGAGAATATCAACAGAGATATTATAAGAAAAGTTGCTTTAAAATATTTTTAGATAATTACTGATTTTTAAATATATTATTACTATACAATACTTTATATCTTGTCCCCATTTCTATATCTTTCCTTTAGTCTCCTGAGAAGCCAAAAACCAGTGTGGCAAGTTGGCATTGGTAGAGAGAATTGAGGTGGCTCAGATAGAACTAAATTTACGAACTTCTGAAAAGTTAGCTTAACTGGTAAATCCATTGACAAATCAAGGCACTTTAGACACCTGTGTCATTGGATTGGATGTTAAGAACATGAAGAGTTTCCCTAACATAAAACCTACACAATAAGAAATGAAGAGAACATTATCATCTAGATGGTTTTCAGGATTATGTGATTGAGAGAATATGCTGATTCCATAAATATTAGTCACTATCTTTTAGGTTTAAATATCACAATGATTTATATTTTATTTTTTATATTTTTAATATTATATATATATGCATATATATAATATATATTATATATATTAAATATATATGTTTAAGTGCTAACCCCTGATGGGATAGTCTTGGAGGAAGGGATAATTGGGATGAGATGAGGACATGAAGGCAGGGCCCTTATGATGGGATTAGTGATCTTATAATGAGACATAAGACAACTTGCTCGCTCTCTCTACCATGTGAGGACACGACGAGACCATGGCTGTGTGCAAGCCATTGGCAAGCCAGGATAAGAGCCCTTACCAGAACCTAATTGGCTGGCACTTTGATCTTGAGTTTCTCAGACTCCAGAACTGTGAGAAAATAAATTATTGTTTTTAGTCACTTGGTCTGTGGCATTTTGTTAGGTAGCCAGAGCTGACTAATGTGCTTACTTTATTTGGGAATAAATTCACAATTCAATTTATAAACAAACACAACATGAATCATAGAAACTCCTAATTGACAGAAAATGGAACTCTCACCTAGTTTAACCACTCATCATGTACCTGGATCTTTTACATGATATAGAGATTGATTAAACAGTGTTAAAAGCCACACTGGAACTCCTCTAGTGAGGGGAACTCTCCAAACAAAGCGATTAAAGATGGCCTTTCCCACCTCTTATGTATGCCTTAAGTTTTCAGAGAAACAAAGAACAAATATATAGAGAGACATGTAAGGAGGTAGAAAGGGTGTTTTAACATTTAAAATATTCATTTGGAATTTTCAAATGTCATAATACAAAAGAAAAACACACCCAGATTCTTTTCTTTTCTGTCTCTCTCTCGCTTTTTTTTTTTTTTTTTTTTTTTTTTTTTTTTTTTTTTTTTTTTGGGGACCCTGGTTTTTTGGGAAAACGAGAGTTAGGGCACCTGTGCTTGCTGGAAAGACAGAGTCAGAGAGACAGAAAGCGAGAAATCACACCCAGGAGAGGGGGACCACACTGCAATCTCTTTTCCTCCATTCTCCTCTAGGGATCTTGGGCATGCACGCACATATACTCAGTGAGAGTTTTAAGTCACCGGGTCTGGAACTTGAACCGTAGTTGACTACCTGTGAGTCCAGCGACATAACCATTATGCCATCTACTGGTCCCAATATTCTCAGATTCTGAATGAAATTAATTCTTGAAACTTTATCAAAAACAGGAAACACCTATTTCTAAATGTATAGTTTAGGATTCTGCTACAGCAAAGACTTAATTGGTAGGGGGTGACATTCTTAGACCAGTGCAAAACAAATGTTTGAAGCCCTGAAGTGACAAGACACAAAACCTGACTCTTCTCTTTGATAAGCAGTAATCTCTCACTTAGAGTCATTTAATTAAGTAGAAATACTTTCTTTATACTAGTGGATTTTCGAGAAGCTAGGAAGCAGTGAAATAAGAACTCTGCTGTTTACATTTGGAGAAATGTAGGCAACTCAGGTTCTCTTGAGAGGCTTGAGCCTTTTCACCAAGATAAAAATTTCTGCATTAAACAAATATAAATAGGAAATCTTCTAGCATCATTAAGTACTTGCAGTTCCGTAAGGTCACAATTCAGTTAATCATTTGCTTTTAGAATGTTTGCCTCCAAGAATAGGAAAATGTTTGATGATAGACTTTTAATTATCCCAAACATTCTCCTTTTCGCCTTTACATATCTTTTCCATATCATATGGCTCTGAAATTCAATAAAAGAAGAAAGCATTATGTGAATGGTTTGCTTTCATATTTCATTTATAATAAGGGAATGCAGTAACAGAAGGATGTGTTTGTAGTTTGGTCATTTGTACATAAGTCACCTCGTATCACAATGAACAACCCTATATGATGATAAAAAGAAATTCCAGGTTCAAAGTCATGGCCCTTTATTTTATGCAATAATCCATAGACACCAACCAATAAAACAAATAAATCTCAAAATTCCCTCAGAGTTTGTTGAGTTTACTTGTTGGTTATTAAAAACAGCACAAAGCACTTGTATCCATCTCAGTACATACTCTTTTTAAGAAACCCTACTGGGCATACTATTCTTACCTTGTCCCATACACATCTCACCCTTAAAAGCTAGATTGCAATTCTTTATTTTTTTTAAGAGGTTTTTGCTATAGGGTGCATGCGCTCGCCAGACAAACAGAGATAGAGAGACAGAAAGCGAGAAATCATCCCCTGGGGGGATGGCCACGCCGCAATCCCTTCTTCTCCATACTCCTCTTGGGATCTTGGGCACGCACGCACACGTGCCTGGCGTGAGTTTTAAGCCACCGGATCCGGGATGCAAACCACGGTCGACTATGTGTGAGTCCAGCGAAATAGCCATTACACTAACTGCTGGTCCCAAAGCTAGATTGCAATTCTATAGAAAGAATGAACGATGACCTTGGGCCACCACAATAGACTCACTAGTTGTAACACAAATCATTCCCATACTAGAGCAATGTGTTTGCATTTGTGGTTTTTCTGATGCCTTCACATGAATGTTCCTACGTCACAACTACATCTGTTTGGATGCCTTTTCCCCCTTGGGTAAATGAACAAAAGGACATATTCTTAGAGCTTGCCTAATGGAAACTAACAGTCTGCTTTCATTCTTGCCTTGTGTAACTTCCTTTGAGTTGCTCTATTTGCTTACACTTTCTTCCCGAGCTAACAGAAATATAAAAAATTATCAGAAATTCAATACCTTAAGAACATTAAGGAATTGGAAAGAAGTCTGAACCTTTGTCAGGACCCTGAGAATATTCACTTCAAACTGTTTAAAAGGAGAAAGAAAGAGATTTGAAATATATGCTAGGGTAAAAGTTCTTGGAAGGGGTGTCCCACTGATCAAGCACAATGTATTCACATTATTCATCCCCTACACTCATTCAAAACCTATTCATATACCTAGTATCAGTTCAGTTTATATTTTTGAACTTGCCCGAAAGTTTGATATTCAATATATAAATTTCCTCAATTTTAATTTTTAGTCATATAATTTCTGCATGCATTCCAAAGTTAGAATGTTCAATATCATGTCCACAGGTTTACATAAGTGATAACAACATGCATAAACTGCCTGAAAGAGAATTCCCATCAAATGTCAACCGTTTCACATAGACAAGTCTTGTTTGGTTAATAAGCTATGTGTAGTGAGAGAACTGAAAGTTAATCAAAGGTTTCCCACAAGCCTGATGATGCTAGCACAGTACTAAAATCCAAAGAAAATAGTGCAAAGTCCTATGTACACATTTGTAGGAAAGAAATTTAAAACAAAGCTACTTACACTTTTGCTCCGGGAAAGCGAATCACAGGTATTTCTCTTCATGGTGGTGTTTGGAGTAATTCAAACAGGCACAAGTTGTTTCCAACGACTATGCTCTCACTGCAACAACTATCCACTCAAAAACCAACTGGCGTGCTGAAAAGAAAGGCAAGGAAATGTTTAATCAAGTATATGATTAACACGTGCACTTCAAAATGCTGTCTTAGATTAGGACAGTAATTCTTAAATAATTCACCAGAACAAGCTAAAATAGTGGCGTGTTTAAAGCAGTAAAAGTATACACAAGCGACATCTCCAAAACAGCTTTTGTTAAATATAAGTTAGAGATTTCAAGGACCATCTGTTTTCCATTAAATATTCAAGTCAACATTTTTAGTGACTGGGGGAAAAAATAGTTATGGTAGCCACAACTTAATGTTGTATGTGTGAAATGAAGATGCAAACAAAATTGTGTATGTGCTAATTATTGCTGGGAAAGAAGGATCCCTCAGTTTTCCACTAAAGGACATTAAGGTGGCCCTACTGGAAGAATCGAAAGTGAGGAACCCTCTGAGCACTGCAGCATGACTTCTTGTTCCATCAGCAATCACAATATACTGAAGATATCCCAGTAGTTTTTAGTAAATTTTGTGAGTTCTTTACCCTTTTAGTTAAAAGTGGTTATAAGAAATGCTTGAGAGAAGTTGAGGGCAAACAGTTTACCTCGTTAAGCAATAACTGTTATTTCAAATATTCCAGAGTAGTTGCCACTTGAATGACACTGACAGCTTCATTACCTAACTTTCACTTCCTCTAGACACTCAGAAGGAGATTCTGTTTTGAGTTTTAGCAAAGAACATATTGTTTACTGTATATGTTGTGTTCATTTCTGATATTCATATATTGGATGTATATTCTGGTATATATTAGGACAGGACATAACTTGCATACTCAAAAGGTATATTTATATGTGGGCTGCCATGCCTTTTGGGAAATAACTCACCAGAAAAGATAGGGGATGAGGCTTTACTGAAACACAAAAACCTTGTAGGTGTAGGCTGACACTAACAATAGCATCTGCATAGTTCTATCCATTGAATTTTGTCTAAGCTTCTCAAAAAACTTATTCCAGAGTTTTAAGAGGAGGAACTGGTTTTGCTAAAGCAATTGAAAAATCTCAAAGAACACATACAGAAAAAAAAAGCATCTAAATAAACTAAACAAAACAAAAGTGGAAAAGACTGTAGGGAACACAACATCAGTGTGGGCCTCAGTAGAGGCCATTCAGCAGTACTGGGGTCTTCGGATCAGCCCAGAGGGACTGACACCATCCTCCCAGCAACCTGCAATGGCTGAACAAACCTGTTTTGAATATGAGTCTCATTCACTGTTCTATTATTAATTCATCCATTAACCCCATTAGGTAGATATTGTCATTATATTATCCCCGCTGTACAGAAGAGGACATGGGCTCCACGAAGTGAAGTAAATTGCCTGGTAAACAGCAAAACCAGGATTCAAACTTGGTATGTCTGCCTCTAAAGCCCATGTTTTCATCTACTCTGCCATACTGCTTGGCTGCTGCTATCATCACCTGATGCATTTTAACTATCAACAACCTCTGTAAATTTCAAAGCTGGACCCAAATCTAAGAATGCTAGATAAAAGGTTTACTCTTGGCCAGCTCCATGCCTAGTGGTTAAGTGAGCCAGATCTCACATGGCCGACCCACATGGTTTGAATCATGGTCCCTGCAGCTTGAAGAACATGCTGGACACATGTGCATGTGTGCCCAAATCCCCACAGGATGGAGAAATGGAGGAGAAGAGATTGTGGCATGACCACCCCCCATTGAGAATGCTTTCTTTCTCTCCATCTCATTCTCTCCATCTCTCTGGTAAGCGCTTGTACCCTCTGATAATTAAATTTTAAAAAGAAAAAGGTTTATTCTCATTAAAGCAGTTATCTTAGTTCTACCAATTTCTCCCTCAGCAGAGATAATGCAGTGAGACAGCAGAAACGCGTTCCCCTGCAGGTGCACTAAAAAGAAAATCCGGCAAGAGAACACGCTCACGTGCGATTTCATTATGATAGGAGTTTCCACATGAAAGTTAATTAGGGAGAAGAAGAGTTAGCTCCTACAGAGAGAACACTTTAGAAATAAAAATGAGAAGAGGTAGGTAAAATCAACGGTGCTGGAACATTCAGAGATTGAATCTGAGCTGGAACACCTGTATAAATTTTGCTGCTTCGATGAGAGAATAAGGGAGTTAAGACAGATTCTTCCCTAGAGAGTAAGGATTTATATAGGAGAAAAAGCCCTGAACTGGTCATCAGAAGTTCTACTTTCATCATTATGTCATACACACAAGCTGTACGAAATTAGAAAATTCCTCTATTTCCCCCCACCATCACCACCAGTTGCTTGCTTTTCTGTGAAATGGAGATAACAGTACTCCCACAATCTACTCACAGGAATGTTAAAGGGATTAATTAGACAGTATCTCAGAAAGTTTTCTGGAAACTATAAAGTTCCCTACAAACATAATTATACCCCTTTGAACATAAATTATGTCAATATAGAATCACACTCCTAAACTTAAGAGTTAAAGGGTTCCAATTATCTGCACATAGCCTTTGGGTGTGTCTTGTATGTTTCAGAAGAATTTGCAATTCTTTCCCTCTTCTGGAACTAATACATTTCTTTTTCTGCCCAGTAACTCAGTCTATATAGTGACTGCTGAGTTATAAAGCCACTCAGATACATTCTTTTCTTTGTAATGTATGAGTACTGTGTGTGTGCCAGGCACTGTCGTAAGCGCTTGGAATATACCCCAAACTTAACTGACTCATTGTGAAAGAACTGTTCAGGGGCCATTTCCTATTGAGTAGATCTATCTTAGCTGAGTGTCTTCTCCAACTGATCAAAAGATAGATTTTTTTCAGGGCTGCCTAAAACAGACATCAAAACGAAACCAATATTGGCAGTCGCATCCTTTGATTAGACTATTACCTAAATGAAAATTGACTAGATATGACACAAATAAAAAGGGAAGTTTGAGATTACTGTAAAAGACAACACTGACGATATACAATAAAACTGACTCAAAGTACATGCAGACAGAAACTAAATATTCAACAAGTTAAAAGAAAAGACGCATACAAGGGGAGAGGGGTGGACAGATTTCCCACGATGAAGTCTGAATTACTGCCTTAGGCTCTTGTGTGTCTACTAACTTACTCTCAGTATATGTAATGTATGTAACGTGGACATTTGCTCCAGTTGAGCTCTGCCATCTGCAGCAGAGACAAAGTAAGAAAATACCTGATTTTGTCTCATACCTTCTAACATCGTCAGTTAAGAGACCAGACTTCCTGGTCCAGACCTGAAGATGACAATAGAGGTTTCCCACTATTTACAGCCTCTTTATTATTTTAGAGAGAGAGATTTTGCTATAGGGTGCATGCGCTCACCAGAGTGAGAGACAGACAGACAGAAAGCAAGAAATAACCCTCCAGAGGGGATAGCTGTGTCACAATCCCTTCTCCTCCATTCTCCTCTTGGAATTCTGGACACACATGCACATGCTCATGGCATGAGTTTTAAGCCACTGGATTCAGGATTCAAACCACAGTTCACTACGTGGGAGCCCAGTGCCATAACCATCATGCCATCTGCTGGTGCCAACACCTTCTTCTTCTTCCTTTTTTTTTTTTTTTTTTAAAAAAAAGGGATTATTTAATTTTATTTGTTATTATTGCTATTGAAGTTAACCAGAGAGAAAGAGAAAGGGAAAGTAAGAAAGCAAGCCTCCAGGTCTGGGACCCAAACTGTGGTAGACCATGTGGGAGTCTAGCACCTTAACAATCACACCACCCGTTGGCCCCTTTACACCCTCTTTTATCCAGAGTGCCCTGTGTAGGCTGTCCCTTATCTGAGTTCCTGCTAGGAATGACATAATCTGAGATCTAAAAAGGGCTCAGGGTACAAATGAGGTAACAGTGATATAGGGAATGTAAGTAATTGCCCATGACCATAGAACCACCTGGGACAGCACAGGAATTAGACTAAGGCCCCTGTACTCTATGCTCAGTGCTCTGTGCAGCTGATGATATTGCCCTATAAGATGATTTTCCTAAAACTAGCTTCTTGTCAACTCAGAGGCACCTTGCAAATTTTCCAGCAGCATTTAACAACTTGGTTCTTCCTAAGGTTAATGAAATTTACTTGTAACACAAAGGTGGCCTTGTATAATCAGGTGATAGTTTGTACTCTGGGAAAATTCTTCTTTTAATGACAATTTCCCTTGGTGTGCCAAGATACTAGGTTTCTACTTTCTCTGAATTCCAATAACAATGGATATGCTATACAACAAAATCACCTACTGTCTTCTGTTTTTCACTATAGTAATTGGTTTATAGGTTTAATCTTTGATTTTTCAGCCTAAGGGTGAAATAAGATTCTTTGTAAGGCATCTTTCATATTGCAAGTTGTATGATTATTCAATACAAACTTCTTAAGGTCGAGAACTATTCATCATTATTCTTTTTCTTTTTCTACAGTGTTTGACATAGTGTGGAATATTCAGCAACACTTAATAGAAATATATTTAAAATTAGAGGTATAAATCCATAAGTAAAACATGGTAATTTTAATAAGTAGAAATTTTGCAAAATTAGAAATGAAAATATGTCAAAATGTGGGAAATAGTCAATCTCACTATTATCAAAGAAGTAAAATTTTAAATTGGAAGATTTATGTTTATCTTATCTACCAATTAGCAAAGTTCTGTTTTTTAAAATAAAATACTTGATAATGATACATACAATGGAATATCCATTTCTATACTGTTGATCAGCTCTCAACATGAGATTATCCTTTAAAAAGAAATTTTAAAGTAAGTACTAAAAGCTTTAATGATGTTATATACTCATATAATTATTCACAAGTAATTTGAAATATGGAAGGTGCTTCAAATACAAAAGCATTCTCATCCATGATACTTATAATAGTGAAAATTTAGAAATAATTTAGATGTCCAATAATAGAGTAGCTAAAAAAATACAAGAAACTTCATGCTGTACTAGTCAGTTAAAATATATATTTTACAAGATATATTAATTTCATGAGAAAATACTTGTTCCAATGTAAAATGAGAAAAGTAGGATTAAAGTCATGTATATAATACCCTATAAAGAGTAATGCACAGAGAAAAGTCTGGAAAGAAATATAAGAAAATAGTAGTTGCTGTTAGGTACTTTATTATGGGTAGTTTTGTTCTTGTTTCCACATTTCTTAGCTTTACCATATTTTCAACATATGGGAAAAAAGAAATACTTAAAGGTCAGATTAAAAGACGTGTTGGAATATTCACTTTGTAAGTTAAATAATGTGATTGAATGTATAAAAGAACATGAAATTTAAAAAGAAGAAAGTATTTGAGTGAAAATAAAACAAGTCACTCTCTTCCTAGATTGGAGCTTAAAGAAAAGTGTTAACTTTTGCTTGCATGATTATTCTGGGAGATTGTTGAATGTTTATTCATAGTTCATTTGTTTGTTTTATTTTGAGTGTCCAAGTTTACTATATCATGCATAGTGCTAGACTGTCTTATGGGACTCTTCAGGCTGGCAAAAAAGCCTACTTGGAAAGATATGGCTGAAATTAAATTCTTTCTCTTGATTCTGCTTGCCATTCCTCATTTGCGTATCAATTGGCTTCCATTTTTCTTTCAAGTCTAGTAATGGGGATTCTAAAAAGAAAATCTTCAGGATGTACATCACCTAAAAATAAAAGTTATTGAGGTCTCCCTGTGCTAGTTTCTGTGAATGCAAAATGCATGGAACTTTGGGAAAGATATAAATAAGGAATTGAATCAGCAAGCAAGCGATTTGAGTTTTATAGAACCAATAGGGGTTTAATCTACAAAGTAGTTTCATGTTAATGTAAGTTGGAAAATGCAATATGGGAGGAAAACTGTCACAATTTGTAACAGAATATTCAAAAATATAAAATTAACAATAGATCTCTTTACTTAGGTTTAGTTTCAACAAATTTTGTATTCTTTGGGTTGTTCAAGACTTTCAACATCTCCCTAAACATTCTATTGAAAACTGTTAACAGCCTCCTGCCTCACCCCAACTCACTTTCCCTTCCTTCCTTCCTGTCTGAGAGGATGAGGTGCTTCTCCTCCTATGCAGGTTGTTTCTGCTACATATTCTTATATTCCTTCTCCCTGTCTGTTCTATCTCTAACTACTCTTTCCTCTCATACTTAAATTATTCTCTTGAGAGTCTGTCCACCCTTAAAAAGAAAACCATTCTTATAACCTATGTTCTCTCTCTTTCTAATATCATTCTCTCTTTTTCTTCACAATCAAGTTCTCTGAAAAAATTGTCAATTAACTTTCCCCACCTCCTTAACTGCCACCCTCTATCCCTCAACCTAATGCAACCTAGTTTTACTTCTTCTATACTTAAACTTCATTCTCTAAAGATCCTAGACCTCCATATTGCCAAATCTAGCACCCTTCACAAATTTTCTGAGCAGAACTCTCTACTACAGCATTGTTGCTGCTTCTAGAAACTCTTTTCTGTCTTTTGTGATATCACTCTCTGCTGACTCTCCATTTGATTAACTTTTTCCTATTTCATGGGTTGTTTTTTTTTTCAGTCCACCCCTAAAATACAGGTGATACTACTACTCTTATTCTTTATCAGTGCTTCCCACATATGACTACATAACAAAATCAGCTAGAAAATGCTAGAAAATGCAGATTGTTGATTCTTCACTGAAGAATAAGAATTTTCAGGTCAGATACCCAGGGATCTATTCTTGATCAATTCCCAAAATAATAATCACAAAGCATGCAGGACACCATACTATTAACTGGCACTTGGGAATCACTGTTCTGCATTATATTCCTTACTAATCCATTAGTTTTTGTTGTATTGTTTTAGTCATGATATGTACGCTAATAACTCTCACATACATATCTCATGCTCTGAATTCTCCTGAGTTTTAGATTCATGCATTCTATAGAATGACAAACACCTCTATCTGAAAGATCCACAATATCCTGAATAAACCATGCCCATGTATGAGCACAATTATTTTTTTCCTGTCTTTACCCTCATATATTGGGTCATCAGAAAAGTCATGATGCAGTTTTGCCAAGGAAAACAGTAATACGTCATGACATGAGTCTGACAATTCAAAACATTCTTTCTCTTATCCTCTTATGTTCAGTTAATGCTACCATTATCTACCCAACCACTTACTCAATCCATAATCGAGTCCTGATGGAGTATCTGCAAATATTTCCCAGCTCTACTCTTTCTTTGCAAGCTTACCACCACTACTCTCTGACAGACTTTTATGTACATTAGTTCAGGTACCTTTTAATAGTTCTTCTTGTTGCCAGTACTGCCTGCTTCAAGTCCCTTCTTCAAATCCTTCAATAGCACCTATTACCCTCAGCATGAAGTCCAAATCAGTCTCCTTTACATTATAAGTAGAAATCATTATGTCTACTTATGGAGTGACAAGAGATAGTTTGAGTGCCATCTCTTGTCACTCCATACAATATATGAGGCATTTTCAAAACATTTTTGAAAAAATGCATATTATAAGAAACCATAAGTATATTCCAAAGTTCATTGTATCAAAATAAACTTAATTTAAATGCTCTTTCCATGAATTTTCTAAGTTTCCTCACATTTCACTCACTTGTTATAGTGAACCACTTGCAATTTCCTACACACTCCACACTGCTTTCTATTCCATCATCTTGCTCTTAATTTTTTCCTCTGTTCCTCTTCCCTACATCTATATCCCACCTTCTTTACCTGATCACCCCTAATTCAAGACTGATGTACCATCTCCTGAATGAGTTTCTGATTCTCTCAACATCCCAGTCCCATCCCCTACTGCAAACCTGAATCGATGCCTCCTTGCTGTCCTTCCATAATGTTTCCTGAATGCCCTCAACAGTATATTTGCCATCTCACACAGAAATGATCCATTTACCTATATCTCACTTCCACCAACACCCTGGATGCAAAATCTCTTGAGGGTAGAAAACATTTCATGTTTCTATGTGTAAACACAACATAAAATATGCTCAGTAAATGTTAACTGAACTCTGCTAGATTGAACTGTTTCCTTTGACTAGAATTATGCAAAGGAAAACATGTTTTGTCTCTAGACTGAAAACAACAAAAACTTTCCTGTCTCTTGTAGTTTATGCATTCTACTCTCTTCTCCCCACAAAAAAATCAGAGCAATCTCTCTACTAATTTATTCACCAGACATTTACCAGGCACATGTGGTAAAAAATGAAATGGGCTAGGGTTCAGGGTTACCAGGATAAATATGATAGCATCTCTTTCCACCAGAAGCTCACAGTCTAGTGGGGAAGAGAGACAGATAGTATAATGCACTAAGTGCTCTGAAAAGGCTCAGAATAGCTGGTGAGGGATCCCCCAAGGAGGCAGCAAGTGATTCATACACCTACTGCTTTCAAAGCCTGTTATGAGTTATTCTGCTTTGCTGAACATTTAGCTTTAAGTTATTCAAATGCCATTTCATATACTGATGTTTTTACCCAAGCAGAGGAGAAGTAACATGAAGGTGGAGATGGGCAGTTCCGTTCATCTCTTGTGCCTCTGATCAGAACAAGTCCTTGCGGAAGAGGTGGCTTCAGAAATCCACACCCAGAGAGTGTGCTGTAAATGTCCATCAAGTGAATAATGTGCAGGTGGTCATACTGATGTAAGAAAACACAAGCTACTTTTGATTTCAGTACACATTTATTGTAAAATAATTGACATTTTAGAAAATAAAAGTATATCATTTGCCTCCCAAGGCAGTCCAATTCTTCACTTCCAAGTAGGAAGTACCAAAGTATACATCCTTTCAAATGATCTAGCAGTAGGGCAAGCCATTTTCTGGGATCCATCTCTTCTTGGGAGCTCTGTTTTTCCTTCCCTCTCCTTGAATAAACTCCCCATTTTGTCAATAAATTCCCCACTTTGCCTTTGCTAATGAACTCTCCACTTTGCTATACAAAAAAAGAAGAAAAAAACCTAGCCATAATTTACAATAGCAGCAAATTAATTATTTGTCCTTCCAGAATTCCATGGAAAGGCCATTCTTTGTGGCTTTCCCCCCAAACTGGAATAACGGAAGCTCTCTAAAACATAACTCTTCACCCTGAAGGCCAGGAAACATCCAATTCATCTCTCGGAGTATAAGATTTATGATTTGATAATACCTTGCTTTCTGCTGCAGCCAAGAAAGTTGCAACAAAAACTTCTTTCAACAACTTTCCTAGCCATACTCCCTCCTACTGTCGCATTATGGTGCTCTTCCAGGACTGGGCTGTGGGAGGTGACTACAGCAGCTTTGTCCTGTGAATCATAGGACAGCATGGTGTGTAGTCTGCTGGCCTGAGGCCCAATATGGAAAGAGTTTCTAAGATGTGTCATTATCAGCTGAGTTAAAACAGATCCATTGAGAGCCTCAGGGTAAAAATCCCTGAGTCACCACGAAGGAAAACAAAATGATGCCAAGATGACTCCCACAAAAATCCCTGGTTCGATCTCCTCCTACAAAGAGAGGAGTTGTTCATCAAGACATGGAGGATTTCCTCTTTTCCAGATATTTCAGTCAAATATCCAAGTTTGCCTTTTAAATACTTGAAATTTGAAAAATGGTAAAACGGCGTAGTGATGGAAGGCTGTGGATATAGGCAATCCGTCATCTACACATCACACGTTATAAATCATCATCAGTACTTGCTATCATGAGATTGACTCAGTTCTAACATGTGGACCATTCTGCCTCTCCAGCTAAAACAAGAAAAACCTCAGATGATAGGTTAGATAGGTTAGGTAGGTAGGTAGGTAGGTGGATAGATAGATTGGAGAGAGAGGTTGAGAGAAACTGAGAAAGACAATCCATGTCATCGATCCTAGCTTCTATTATGTATAGCTTTCTCAGTGTGAGCTATTAGAAGCAAAATTCTGATCTCTAGATAATTACTAGCCACATCCTTTTAGAAGTTCCTCTTTTTGAAACCAACATGCTTCTTTGTTCTCTAGTTGCTCACTAGCAATGAATCCTAATTTTTACTTTCCTGCAAACTACATTATAAACAGTTCCTGTAAGAAATATTACAACTGAATTATTTTAAAACTTAATCATAATATTGTTTTTGATTTGGGACACAATGAGAATTTGAAAAAATAAACCTGAGGTAAAGATAAAAGAGATAGCGGAATTGATAGAGTATCCTGCAGCTCTTACTTAGGGCTGGCACAGAAAAGCTGTTCTATGAGGCTTTGGTAGAACAACTTTTATCTCCCACCAACTAACTCTGGGAGTACCCTCAAGCTATCATTTCTCCCTGATTAACAATTGCTACCCAAGGAGTCATTGCTTGTTACAGACTACACAACAGAAGAAAAGCAAGGCATGAAATGAAGAAATTCAGTGTTAATTAAAAGAAACATAAACAAGGAAAATAACACAATCAAGAAACCAACATCTAGGAGAAGAAACCCAAAGCTATCAATTCTTTGCCTCTTAGGAAGCAATAACCCATTAGCATCTTTGCCAGAAAACAGCCCACTATGGTGGGCTCATTAACACACAGATTAAAAACTGTACATGGCCTTAGTTTCAGTTGGAGCCAAAAAGCACATTTTAATCATTGCCCCCCCAAAATTATTTATATTAAAAAATAAGATAGCAGAAAAGAAGTTGGACAGAGAATTTGGAATTTCTTTTTCTTCTTTCAGAAGTTTTACAAGTTTATTATGCGCTTTAAAGGAAACAAGTAATAAAGAGCTATTAAGGAGGGACCAGCAGATGGTATAATGGTTATATATATATTTTTTATGCTTTGTACACTTAAAATATTTATTAATGGAATGAAACTCTAGATATAATTGTGAAAAGTACTTAAGCAATATATATAGTTAAGCATATATATATATATATA
>NW_006159709.1:710421-740421 GCF_000334495.1 Tupaia belangeri chinensis | reverse complement strand
GTAACCACCTCCAAAGGTTTGAAATCCTTTTCCCTCTGACACTTCCTTCTTCAAGGACTCACCGAATGAGCTTCAAAATGAACCTGTTCACTTTTTCCAGCAGAAAGTTAATTGTAACCACTCTTGGCTACTAGCAGAACATAGCTATCAAGTTTCTTAGCCAGTTTAAAAGGCTCTGAGGGTAGAGAGAAGACACTTAGAAGACCTGACACATAGAAGAAGACTCACCTTGGTTCACCATGATCCCTATGACTACCTAATAACTGTTCAGATCTTGGTTGCACTAATTGGAGCCTGTGCTGAATCACTGCCATTCATGTGGTACCCATCTGGTGTCTGAAATTAGATTTTGTTCTCTCTTTATTCATAACGGTGATGAGGGGTGGATGTGGGATTGCACAATAACAAAACTTCACAAAGATTATTTTGCTAATATATGAATTTCTTAGTGAAAATGGAAAATGGCAGTTTCTTTCTTAAGGCTTTAGCTACCTTTTATGACCCAATAGCTTATTAGCTCATTTTTTTCAAAAGAGCCATGGTATTTGGGAAATTGGAGTTTTATCATTAAAAAAATCTCTTTAATTCATTGAAGAAGTAATCTAAGCTAAAGCATGCAAGTTGAAAATCATTAAAACTGAATTCAATGTCTAAAACCTAAGTAACCAAAGTAAAGAAACTTGGTGTTAAAAGAGTCTTTAAGATTCCAACTCATCTAAAACTTTGTCACTGTGAAGATGATGTCCCACCATACCCTACCAAAAGTATTATTATTGATCATTCTATTCTTAAATATTATCAAGGAAATAGACCCATAGTTCCAACAAGAATTAGGATCAGGCTAGTTAGCAAAGACAGAGAATTGAGTTCCTTAAAAGTAATTTATACACTTGGTTTGTGCCAAGAAAAGAGAACAAAGGAGTTTTAAACCAGCTTCAGATACTTAGTAAATGGAGGCAGGAGGGACAGAGACCAAATCATTCCAATAGCATTCAACTGAAAAGCACCACATGAGCCAAAGTACTTTTCGCTCCCAAAACTCTGGAATCAACAATAATCCTATCATTATAATTTTAAAATTTACTGACAATTTGCTGTGTGCCAGGAAATATTCTAATTATTTAGAACATATTAACTAACACAATTTCCACAAAATTCTGTGAAACAGTTATCATTTCATAGAATTAAAATATTTGATTCACAGATGAAAAAACAGAGGCAGGAAAGGTTAAATAACCAGCATGAGATGACGTCTAGGAAGTTTTCACCCAGGGTATAAGCCTCCTCCTACACTCAGTGACCGCTTTGTTTTCAGGCCAATTTGTTTGTGTTTTTAAAACTAATTTAACAAAATGAGTTTTGCTTTTAGAACTCACTGAAGAGGAAAGAAACAGTTTTGTTATATAGCTAAACGTTGAATGAATTGAATACTTCCCCCCAAAGAATTCATTCTAATTCCTAAGAGAACTAAAGTTTGTTTGTGTTTTTTTTTTTTTCTTATTTCTCCCTCATCAGTGAGAACAATGAATCTAGAGCTAGAAAATTGGTGATAGGAAATAAGAAAAGCCACTGTTTTCTTATCTGAACTGTGGTAAAGAAATGTCAACATTATTATAGATGAAACTCAATATAAGTATACCAAGCTTCCAATGTAAGTTAGAAATTTTAGTCAACTTATTTCACTGTCTTTTCTCCCAAACTCATTTTGAAGAAAAAAAAAAATACAATAGGAAAATCATGAAAGAGTGCCATGAATTGAGTGAACATTTACAAGATAGTCTCCAGAATCTAGTCTGTCTATGAACCTACCCATTCTAAAGAGCTTGATAGTAAAAAAATCTATTGACATAATTTATCATAAAGATATTGGGTCACGGGACCAGCAGTTAGTGTAATGACTATGTCGCTGGACTCCCACGTAGTCGACCACGGTTAGAGTCCTGGACCCGGTGGCTTAAAACTCATGCCAGGCACGTGTGCGTGTGTGCCCAAGATCCCGAGAGGAGAATGGAGAAGAGGGGATTGCGGCATGGCCATCCCCCCGGGGGTGATTTCTCGCTTTCTGTCTCTCTGTCTCTCTCTGTCTGGCGAGCGCACGTGCCATATAGCAAAAACCTCTCAAAAAAAAAAAAAAAAAAAAAGAGATATTGGGTCATCAGAAAAGTCATGACTCAGTTTCACATAGAAAGACACATCACGACTTTTCCAACAACCCACTAGATCAAGGAAGGAGAGAAATACATAATCCTCTCTAGTAATATCTAAAGAGCATGTTAACAAAAGAAAATCCAAAACTCTGCCCTGATATTTGAGATTTGATAAAAATAGTACTATAGGACACACTTTTCTTAAATGGATGAGGCCTTCTTAGAGATGGAAAATTGGGCATATTCTCACAAAAGTCAGGAATAGCAAGCGCATTCACTATCATCATTCTTAGTCAATAGTCCCTTTGAAGTGCTAGCTATTAATTTTTTCTTTGTAAGAGAGATTTTTAGTATAGGGCATGTGTACTTCTAAAGATACAGAAAGCAAGAAATCAGCCCCTAGGAGGGATGGCCATGCTATACAATAGCTTCTCCTCCATTCTCTTGCAGGGATCTTGGGCATGTACACACATGCGCCTGGTGTGAGTTTTAAGCCACCGTGTGCCACTTACTAATTTAATAAAAGTCATAAATGTTGGAAACAAAGGGTAAGCCTAGCATTATATGAGAATCATAGAACTCCCTACTTGAAAGACCGCCAGAAATGAAGATACATTTTTTTTTTTTTTTTTAGTTAAACAGGGTGGTTGATTAAAATGCAATGTTTTCAGAAACCAGCTCCATGGCCCAGTAGTTAAAGCAGCTGAATGCCACTTGGGCAACCATGGTTTGAATCCTGGCTCCAGCAGCTTGAAAAATACACCAGGCACATGTGTGGCATGTCTAAAATCCTAATGGGATAAAGAAATGCAGGAGACAGGATTATGCCCCATTGTGCAGTGCTTTCTTCCTTTCATTCTCTCCCCCACTCTCACTGTCTCTCTTGAGAGCATATGCACCCTCTGACAATTGGGGGAAAAAAAAATAAGGTGTTTTCCTACACCAACAAAAAAATACAATAAACACATCCACAAACTAGTGGGTTGTCTGGAAAGTCATGACACAGTTTTGAATAGAAAAATAAGTCGTGACTTTCTCGACGACCTAATAGACACAAAGATTTTTTTATATTTTTTTTTAATTTGTTTGTTTAGGAAGGTATGGGGCTGTATTTAAAAGTGAACTACAAAACCTTATTGAAGTATAGTTATTTGCCAGGGAACATTTCAGTGACAGACTACATATGCAGCAGTGGCCCTGTAAGATTATAACAGGCTCTACTATCCATCTACCATACAGTTTACTACACAAGTAGATTTTACATAATCACACTATAGTGTTTTCAGAAGGACAAAATCACCTAACAACGCATTTCTCAGAATGTATCCCATCATTAAGTGATGAATGACTGCATAGAAAAGGAGACATTAAAAAAGAGAGAGAGAGAGAGAGAGAGCATGTTTCTGTAAAGCATATGCACTTCCAATCTGGATTATTTCTGTATTTATTTATATTTAAGCTTTCATTAAAGGCATGTTCATACACATACAACGGTAGAGAAATAGGACATGAGCACCATGCCCCCATGATCCTGCTGTAATATAAACATTTTATGCCCTTACTTAATCTGTCTCCCCCACAAAGAAGTTCCCCATCGCATCTATGTTTGCATATTTTAACATGTTGTTTATACATGTCAGATATACTGAGATGTTTATGTCATAAAAATGCCCCAAAGACAATAAGAATGAAAGAATAATTACTGTAATAATGAAAGTAATCAATTCTGGCACCAGAGTAGATTAGGATCCAGTAGAACTGAACAGCAAAAACAACAAAAACTACAGAAATACAATTACATATGTAAGAACCTGATATTAGACAAAAGTAGTCTTTTATATCAGTGTACCAAGCACAGGTTAATCAATCATTGCAAAAGGACAACTTGGTAATCATACGGGCAAAAAAAAAAAAAAAAAGAATTGTATATTTATCATGCCAGAATAAATTCCAGATGAATTCAAGACTTAAATGTGAAAAATGAAGCCATAGAAGCCCTTGATTTTTTTTCTAGGCTTTGTTTTCTGATTTTAAGGATTTTTTGTCTTGTCTTGAGCTGCTGATAGGTTCATGTACCTACTATTTGAACAGAATCCCAACCTGCTTCCTGGCTGTAAGTTTTAAGCATATTTCCTTAGCATTTCTTTGATTTATTACAGTTAAATATGCTTTTCTTGAAATTGAAAAATATAGTAAAAAAATACATAATTAATGATCATAGTAAACTATATAGCATCAGCTGAGTGCTACCTTATAGTATATTCATTCTACTCAGAGTTTCACGCCTAAAGTCAGACAAGTATTCATAGATATGTGTATATCAACAGAGCTTGCTATTGAAAGTAGTTAGATTATTTAAGAAATTTTGTGAATCAGTAAAATGTAGGGGGGAAAAATAAGGAATAGGAAACAACTGTGGACACCTGAGATAGTGTGGGAAGAGCATGGGAAACGGTAGAGGGTGAGAAATGGGAGGGGGAATATATATACATGAAACTAGAAATGGAAAATTATTGACGATAACATGTATGATTAAGCTACTATCAGGGGCTTCTGGATGGGAGATTACATTTTATATGCTGTGACAATGCTCAGTGAATAAATGTAATTAATTAATTAAAAAAATAAGAAATAAAAAGAGATAAAAAGAAGTACTTGAAAAAAATGTGAATATTTTATTTTGCTAAATAGAGAGAGAGGAAATTCTTTTGAAGCATTAGATATGCCAGATACTTTTCTGAGTACATAAACTAAGAATAAAATGACTTAGTTAATCTTAAGATAAAAGTTTCTATTTATCAAAAAAAAATTTAAACATACAATACTAATTGGGAAAACATATATTTTACAGATTAAAAATATATAAAATATAGAACTCTTAAAAATAAGAGGCACATGGGGCTAGCAGGGACATGGTGGTAAGGGAGCTGGACCCCCACATGGCCGACTACAGTTCAAGTCCTAGACCTGGTGGCTTACTTTTTCATTCCCCCCATCACCACCTCTCTGTCTCTTTCTGGTAAGCACACATGCTCTATAGTAAAAATAATTAATTAATTAATAATTATTTTAAAAGAAAATAAAAGAGGCACAGCAGTAGTGCAATGCTTTGCTATGCTGAAGTCATATGGCAAGGCTCTGGGTTCATGTCCCAGAGTCTCTGTACACACCAAGCAGGTATGTGCATGCTAGTGATCTTAGCTTTTGAGACTAGAATGGATTGTGGCATGAGGACCTGTTGGGATGCTTGTCTCTTTCTCTCTGCCTGAGTGTTACTCAAGAAAAAAGAAAAAAAACTTAATTAGTAAGAAAACTAAATATGTCCCAGTAGAAAGAGAGATAAAGGCCATAAACAGGCAAATTTACAAAAAGGGATAAATTAAAACTTATAAAATTAGTGTGTGTAAAAATGAACCTTACTAGTAAGGAAATAAAAATACAATAAGGAAATGTCCCATTTTATCTATTGGTAGCACATTAGGGAAAAAGATGATATCCAACATGATCACACATCTACTGCCAGTGGAGATATAATCAGTACAATATTTCTAGACAGGTACTTGACAAATGTATCCAAAGCCTGGTAAACATGCATACCCTTTAAATCAGCATTAAAAAAAAAAAAAACTGACACACAGATGGAACTACAAAGATTATGATCTAAGCATTGTTCATAATGGGAAAAAATGTGAACATATTGAATACCTAACAATAGATTATCTAAATTAGTATTACTATAAATATGCACTGGAGGGGCTAGACTGTGTCATGGTGGTAAAATGGGATGCTCTGCGAGGCAATCCTATATGGAAAGGCTCCTGGTTCAAGTCCACTGACCTCCCTGAGAACACCAATACACATGTGGATCTAGGACTGGCAAAAATCTGGAAGCAGAGAACCAGCAGTTAGCGTAATGGCTATGTCACTGGACTCCCATGTAGTCGACCGCGGTTTGTGTCCCAGACCCGGTGGCTTAGAACTCACGCCAGGCGCGTGTGCGTGCGTGCCCAAGATCCCGAGGGGAGAATGGAGGAGAAGGCATTGCAGCGTGACCATCACCTCTCAGGGGTGATTTCTTGCTTTCTGTCTCTATGTTTCTCTCTGTTTGTCTGGCGAGCGCACGCACCCTATAGCGAAAACCTCTCCAAAAAAAACAAAAGAAAAACTGGAAGCAAATCAGTGTCAAGACTCTGTTGGAAGTATTGTCTTTCTCTCTCTCTTTATCACTCATGGAAAAAATAAATAAAATAAATAACCCTTAGTAATGGATGGGCCAGCAGGTGGCGTAGTGGTTAAGGCACTAGCCTTCCACATGGCTGATAGCAGTTAGAGTCCCGAACCTGGTGACTTGAAACTCTTACTGGGCATGTGTGCGTATGTGCCCAAGGTCCTAGGAGGAGAGTAGAGAAGAAGGGACTGTGGCATGGCCATCCCCACGGGGTAGGGGTGATTTCTCACTTTCTGTCTCTCAATTGCTGTTTCTCTCTCCCTCCCTCCCTCCCTTCTTACCTTTTTCCCTCCCTCTCTCTCTTTCTTACTCACTCTTTTTCTCCAGTGAGCATATGTGCCCTATAGCAAAAATCTCTTTGAAAACATGTAATGGAGTATCATGAAGCTATTACAGATGATGATGATAGTGCAGGTATACATAGCATTCACGATACATGGCTGAGTGAAAAACACAGGTTATAAAACTGCATTTAGAGCATTGTCCCCTTTCTGTACTGTGCCTATAAAAGAACGGAATATAATTGAGAAAGATATATGCCAAAATTTAAGAATATTTAGTTCTAGAGTTACAGGTGGTTTTTCTCCTTTGTTTCTATACCTAGTGCGATCTAAATTTTCTACAGGAATATGCGCTAGTTGTGCCATAAAAAGGTTTTATGTACAAAATAAGTATGTATAATTATAGATTTAAATATAGTTTGCAGCTAAAGGCCCAAAATTGGAAAAGGAAAAGTATGATCATGAAATCCCTTAGACTGGGTTGATGATTCAAATATGAAAGTTAATGCAGGCCATCCACAGCTTGACAGAAGATAGGGTAATTCAAATGATCATTCATAATTCCTGGCTGCTATAAAACATGAGGTAGACTTTGAAACTCAAATTGTTCAATTTGTCCATTATTATTCCTGAATTGAGCATTAGTTTACATCTTTCAGATGCAAAGTTTCATTGACTGAATTAACTGTACACAGAAGAACTTGCTAACACCATTTTTAGTACATTTAAAGAAGAGAGCAACCACATTATTCAAGGAAAGCCTTTCCCAAAGGCTGTAAAGACTAATCTGATGTCCTGTCACCTTTTAGCAATTGAAGGTGAAACAGGTTGACAGGGAAGCACACACGTCAGAATGCCTGGACTGAAATGCCCACTCTTCCATATTATGAGATGGGTGGCTCTAGACATAGTCTTAAATTTTAGTGCAGCTCAGTTTCCTCACATAAAAGGTTGGGATGACAGTAGTCAGTAGTGTCAGCCTGATAGGTTTTAAAAATTGATAGTGTTTAGCCTGCCAAGTGGGATGGTGATGCAGGCAGCTGGATCCCACATGGCTGACTGAGCAGTGCAAGCCCCGAACCTAGCGTCCTGAAAAACACACCAGACACTGGGACCAGCAGTTAGCATAATGGCTATGTTGCTGGACTCCCACATGGTCTACTGTGGTTTGGGTCCCAGACCCAGTGGCTTGAACTCACGCCGGGTGCGTGTGCATGCGTGCCCAAGATCCCGAGAGGAGAATGGAGGAGAAGGGATTGAGGTGTAGCCATCCCCTCTGGGGGGGTGATTCCTCACTTTCTGTCTTTCTGTCACTCTCTGTCTGGCGAGCGCACGTGACTTATAGCAAAAACCTCAAAAAAAAAAAAAACAACACACCAGACATGTATGTGTGCATGCATATGTGTGTGTGCATGATGCCCAAAATTGCAAGAGGAGAATGAAAGAGAAGACAGTGGGGCCATCTCCCGTGAGGTGTAATTTCTCACTTTCCCACTCTCTCTCTCTTTTTCTCTCTGGCAAATGCACATGCTCTGTAGTTTAAAAAATTAAAAATGGAGCCAGACACGGTGGCTAAGGTGCTGAGACTCCTGCATGGTTGACTACAGTTCAAGTCCTGGACCCGGTAGCTTGAAATTATGCAACATGTATCTGTGGACATGCCCAAAATCCTGAGAGGAAATGGAGGAGAAGAGATTGCAGTATGGTCATCCCCCTGGGGCGGGGGGTGATTTCTCACTTTGCCTCTCACTGTCTCTGTCTCTCACCATTGACCACACATGCCATATGGCTAAAAACCTTAAAAAAAAAAAAAAAGAATTGATAGTGTTAAGGTGTATTAAGGGGGCCAGGCAGTGGAGCAGCAGTAAAACATGACATTCTGCAAGGTAATCCCACATGGAAACATTCCTGGTTCAAGTCCAGAGACCTCCTTGAGCACACTGTACGTGTATACCCGTGATCCGAATATTGAGGGTAGATCCTTGCATCTGGTTCTCTCTCTATCCCTCATTCATGGGAGAATCCGCTTAAAAAATGGATAAAGGAACTGGGATTTTTCTTGATATCAATAAATGTTAGCTGTCTTTATTTTTATTATTTGTTGGACTTTTTGTAGTCACATTGAGTTCTGTTTCAACTTCTTTATCTTATTACCTCCACGTTCTTGTCTCCCAGGTTTCTGTTACAGCTCAATCAGATCATAGTTCTGAGCCCTCGCTCCAAGACTGGTCCCCTGCTGGCTACCAGGCCTTCTTCAGGCTAAGGGCACACACGCTATCCTCCTTCCCCAACCTGGAGCGGCACAGACCACCCACTTTCAGGCTCTGACTTGCCCTGCTCTGGCAGCATGTGGGGTGCCACCTGTGAATCTTTCAAGGATCTTTCACAATGACAGCTTGCTTGGCTGTGCCACCCCTCTCTCAGTACACTGTGCTCTGTTTTCAAACTGGCGAAACATCCTTTTGTCTCCACCAGTGACACCTGCCCTTCCCTTTGAAGGAGATTTTGTTTTCAGATTCCGGCACAACAAAATTCAAAAATGCACCCAGCCTGACCCACCCATTATCCATTGAACCAAAGTTGGCATTGAGAGGGATGCTAAAAAAAAGCTTCTAGAGGTAGAGCATTCGGATTTCCTCCAATCTCCAGAGTACCCTAAAACCTTCCGGGAAAGGTACTACAAAGTGGGAACCATCAGTGAACTTCATCCTAAAACAAGGACAAGCTGTACAATATTTAATCCATGCAACTAAGTGAGTTATCTCCAAATGTGGTATGATTCTGCACAAAGAAATCATTTCTCAGTGTTTCTTAAGACAATGCTGATTTCTGACGCTTTCTTCTTTTTGTCAAAACCCATTTACTAGCACTGGGGCAGACTCATCTCACCAATAAAGGATTTACAGTGTGAACCCTTATTTGAAATCACCTGGAAATCATTCCCAGCCTCGGCCGCCTTTAATCTTTTGTTAATAAATGCTTAATACACTGCCTCAGAAGCTCAAATCCTTCCAGATTACTTTTAATGCTACAGGCATCTCCCTGGAGAACTAGTTAAGTATTTTGAGTAGTTCAGGGATAGGCAGAAAAAAAAAACCATTCTGAGACTGCAAAGAACAGAATTCCCAACCTCCCCTAGTGCTCTAGAAATGAAACAATAAATATTTTGGCCTTGCCATACACCCAAAGTCCTCCGGGCTTTGTTCTGAAACTTCTGAATATTCATTTGCAATTTTCATTTTGCTTCCTGAAGATGAATACTTTGTACCTACACTATGCTTTTCACTCAAAGTTCTCTAAAGTATTTTATACAAGCATTTCACAATGAGGAAACTGGTATTCAAATTTCAGAGATAATGATACAGAAGCAAAATTTCTCAGTGACCTTCTGAAAGACCTGCACACAAAATGCAGGGAGCTGATATTAGATTGAAAAGACAGAACACTGGATAAGCCACAATTTATTCACTGTACTGAAATGATGCCTGGGGGGTGATTTCTCACTTTCTGTCTCTCTGTCTCTCTCTGTCTGTCTGGCGAGCACACACGCCCTATAGCAAAAACCTCTCCAAAAAAAATCTTGTCCGGAGAACGAGGCTAACGCTAGAAACAATTATGAAACACAACAGTCTATAATCTGGGCTTAATAAATTCTGTGGTATACCTAATAAGTTCAAATACAATTAAGAAAGGAAAAACGAGAGAGGTGTTGTAGACTAAGGACATCAAAAAACAAAGTGTGTAATTTTCAGGTGGACCTTCACAAGTGGGTAAGTGTACAGACAGGCAAAAAAGAGAGGGAATGGTATTCATGCCTGAAAGGAACAGCATGGCTGGCAATAGACATGAAGTCACTGAAGCAGGACAGAGACTAGAACACAGCTATTGAGGGAAATGACCTAGGGTCATTAAGTGGAAATGAGATTATAAGGGGCTGTGAGTGTCCTGTCAGTTTTAAGAGCTTTGACTCGATCCTGTAGGAAGCCAGTGCAGATACTTACCAGGACAATATTTAGCCAACAAAGGACAAAGTGAGAGGCAGTCTCTGCTGAGGTGATATGGCAGCAGGGCATCACTACTTGAGGCTGGGACCATGTGGGAGGCCCAGGTTCAGATCCCAGCTCATCCTGAACAAACCAGGCACACAAGCACATGTCCATAATCCCAGCTCACTGAGAGGCAGGGGAGAGGGTCACAATGTGGCCATACCCTAGCAAAAATCAGTCTCTCTCTCTTTCTCTCCTCCCACCCCATCATTAACAAAAGTAGACAGACGAGATCATCTAATTCTTCAGTTTGTTATTTTCTTACAGAATCTTTATCTCATAGCATAACTTAGAAAGATCATGATCTTCTCTCATTATTTGTAAAATTTTGGATAATTACAAAGACATTTAGAATTTCAGTTCAAATTAGAATAATAATGTACTTTTACATTGTTTTTATAAGAATTAAATTAGATGAAGTATTAGAAGTGATTGATGTATGGGAAGTACTCTATAACAGTCTCTTGCCAACAGTTTACATATTCTACAAATATTCAGTTATGAGCTGTAAATAAGGTGCCGAGGTTTATACAAAGCTATTACATGGAGTGTCCAATTTCTTCTCATGGAAGAATTAACTTTTGTATGTTATCAATCCATGGCCTGGTTTTATTCAAGTGCGACCAACACATACCTAGGACTCTAGACAGAGGACTCTTACTCATTGTAAATGATTTCATAAACAAATGAGTGTACAGGGACCAGGAGTTAGCGTAATGGCTATGTCGCTGGACTCCCATGTAGTCGATAGTGATTCAAGTCTCAGACCCAGTAGCTTAAACTCATGCCGGGCGCGTCTGCATGCATGCCCAAGATCCCAAGAGGAGAATGGAGGAGAAGGGATTGTGCCATGGCCATCCCCCCCCGGGGGGTGATTTCTTGCTTTCTATCTCTCTGTCTCTCTCTGTCTATCTGGCGAGCGCATGCGCCCTATAGCAAAAACCACTCCAAAAAAAGAGAAAAAGCAAGTAAATAAATAAATGAGTATACTGAATTTTGACCCTAAATTTAAATAGGGGCAAGAGTTTATAGCTCTTCAACTATTGGCCATATAGTTTAGATTAAGAAATAGACGTATGAGGCTTCTAGCTATTTATTTGTCTTTCAGCCTATAGTTATTTACTACTTACTAAGTGCCAAGCCCTCTTCTAGGCATTAGGAATATAACAGTGAGCAAGATACAAAATCTCTATACTCTCTATACTTGTTTATGTTAAATGTTAGAGGAGAAAGACAGATACTAAATTAATAAGTATAAGTAAAATAAATCCAGTATTTATGAGTAAAAATGTATCTTGTGAGATGGTATCATCGTAGCCCCTCCTTATCTCAGTTTCATGTTCTGTGGTTTTAGATATCTGTCCTCAATGTAATTTGAAAATTTTAAATAGGAAATTCCAGAAAGAAAGAGAAAAGTTAAATTGTGCACTGTTCTGAGCAGCTTGATGAAATCTCAGGCTGTCCCTCCTGTAATGCTGAATCATCCCTTTGTCCATCTCTCCCTGTGCTACCTGCCTTTCAGTACTCAGTAGTAATCTCAGCTGTTAGGCTGATCACAAGAAGAAGAGAGGGGTGTACAGTGCTATAAAATAATTTTAGTGAGAGATCGTGACATCACAATCACATAACCATTACTGCAGTACATTACTATAATTGTTACATTTTATTAGTATTCATTGGTAATCTCTTACTGGACCTAATTTATAAGTTAAACTTTACCATACAGCTATACTCATATGAAAAGGAAAAAGCAGTATATAGGGAGTTCAGTACTAGTGGGGATTTAAGGTGTCCACTGAGGGTCTTGGAACGTATCTCCTGTAGATAAGAGAAGAAAATTACCTGCAAAGAAAAAATTATGTTACTTGTGGCAAATGCAATTTTAGATACAACAGCCGGGGAGAGACTGTTTGAAAAGATAACATTTGAGTAAAAGTCTGCAGGAGGTGTAGAAGGGTCTGGAAGTGCCCAGGTGTATCTGAAGCTCAGAGCAAGAGAGCAGGAGAGAGAGGATCCATCAGGAGTAGGGTAGATTGAACAGTGTAGGTGGGATCTTGTAAGGCATAACTGCGGCAAGTCACAGCCCCTTAGAGCAAAAGAGAAGATCGCAGCAGTGGCTGGCTCTCAGAGGGCACAGATGTCAAGAAAAAGCACTATGAAAGTGACACTAAGCTCTAGCCTGGCAACAACCAAGTATGCTCCCTTCTGCATCCAGATGCAGAATTCCCTCTCCCATTGTTTTTTTTACATGCAGCAACAAGGAGAGGTATAATAAAGCAGACATAGTCATAGCATTAAACATCATTAATGCACCAAAGTGCAGTCCACAGACTGATAATGGCACCAGCCCATCCTAGACCTGATGCTATCCAGCATGCAGGAATTGCCAACAAGGGCAAAAGGTGCCAACAAAGGCAAAAGGTGCCAGGAAGGACAGGTGGTATGTGCACGAAACCCACTTATTTGGGAATGGGCAGCCAGCAATGAGCATGAGAAGGTGATGGGAAAAAAATAATACCTCTAACCTTATACATTAAAACAACTGAATTTCTAAACTCCTCACCTTTCCATGCACTGATTTTAAGCCAGGCTGTCTGGACTCCTATTTCCATTGACTACTTGGAAAAGAAATTTACTGGAAGCCTTCAAGTAGAGTCAGATAACCCTGCCAGAGAGCCCTTAAAAAGCCACCTTCTTCCAAAGAAAATATATTTCACGGTATTAGAGACTCGATTGCCTGGATTGCTTCATGTTGAGCACTACTACTAGAGCCCTTATACTTTAAGTAACTAATCAGGAAATGATATGGATCTAATGGTATATAGCTTCTCATTTTACAGAAATAAGCACATTTTCATACTGTAGAAACATTAAAAAACATTGCTATGTCATTGTTTTCTCGCTGGGTAACCAGGAGGTTTGGGGAAAAACCTCCTGTTAGCAGTTTTGGCACACATCTAAAAAACAAAAACACTACAATTCTGGCAACATTTCAACCCAGAAAACTTCCTACTGTTGTATGACATTAAATAAAATAGAGAGGAGACCAGGAATGTTAAAGTCACAAAACAGTGATATGTCACCATAATCTTCTGGCAATTTCCCCAACATTATCCTAGTGTGGGATTTATTTTTCCTAGTTTAGGTATAGTATTCATCTTTTGAAATATATTTTGAGGTTATTACATTTATTCTATTGTAACAGACAAGACAGAGAGCTGAGGGAGTAGTGGCAGAGAAAGACAAAGAGAGAAGATAAAAATACGTATAAACTTGCTGCATTTTTTTAATTCCCTTAAACAAATGAAGTGTTTGCTTTGAGTTGGAAAATCATCTGCAATAATTATCATAATTAGGAATTTATAAAAAGCTATGATACTATGATCAGAAATCTTGCTGAGTAAGTAAGTACTTATTTGTAAGTAATTGTTTTTCCACTTCTGCAAGCTATAAAGTAAGAATATACTGAAAACAAAAGAAAACAGAGCAACCCAGTCTGATTTCTCTCAATGTGAACTGTTGGTATAAGTTTGAAGTTCACAGCAACTCAATATCCATAAATGTCAAAAATACCTTCTAAAAGGGGTGGAGGAGGATAACACTGCTATTTTTCTTACCTGCTAACAAATGTATCCAATGTTTTCTTAACTCAAAATAGAAACAGAGTTTCAGTAAAAGTGCTAGTTGTAAAATTTTTTAGCAATTTTCAGGGTTTTTAAAAAATCCAGTAAAGTTGATAAAGAGAAATTGAGAATTTAAAAAATTATATATACACCCTTCAGCTTTTCATCTACCTCTAAAAAGAAATATCCCTTTTGCTAAAAAGCAGAAACTTCTTTATCTTTATATTTCAAAAATATAACCTCATTAAATTATAAAATCAAAGTTAATTTTTCAAAACAGTTATAACAAAATACATTCATAGTTTAGATTCTTAAAACAGAGAAAACAAAACTAGATTCTATTAGCTATATTTCTAGACCAACTCTTCTATTTAGCAAAGATATTAAAGCCTTTTTCCAAACAGCTAAATTGAAGTATCTCTGAGTTAAAAAGCAAACAGCTCCCCACTCCTATTTTTATCTAACCTGAAAGTTCTTTGATGTATAAGAAATCAAGTTAATTATTTTAAAACCAATTTCGAACCTCAGTTAATGCAAATACTTAACGGTACAGTGTCTTTTTTATGGGATTTCCTTTGCTTTTTCTTGGGGCTAGAATGTTAGGGAGGGTTACAAGGTGGCCTCGGTGACCAATAACTGCTGCCCTTCAGTGCTTCGATTTCTAAAACTGCCCTTCCGTTGTAAAGAGTGGTGCTCACCACCGCTGAGAGGCCAAGCCCACAAACCGCCCAGGCCCAGAAGGGCACAGCAGGCAGGGCACGGAGCAAGAGGACTGTACCGACAGCGGAGTGTGGCAGAGTAAGTCCAACACCCCTGCCGCTGGCACCCTAAAATCATGTGACTCCCTCATCTGCTAAAATGAAGGGGAGTCTTACAGGCACTCGAATGCTCAAGGGACCAAGGAGGAAACCGTGACTACATAAACACTGCACCTACTGCATTTCTCTACACTCAGGCACCAGTTGGCAACGACTCGTAGATGCCATTTCTCTCCCTCGTAGGTAGAAGCAAATTGTCCAGCCTCTGACCTGTTTACAGGAGGCTGCCTGTTCACTAGGCAACCTCCATTCTGCAGACGTGGGAACACCTCTTCGCAGGGGACTAAGGACTAGACCAGAACCCACTTCCTGCAGCTGTGCTATTAAGCTGTTCTCAAGGGAAAGCCACCTCCTTTAGAGATGTTGGAATATTTCCCCCCTTATTCTGTGTTTCCATATTTGACATCTGTGCAAATATACACATACTAAAAGGTGTAAAACAGAAAAGATAAAAAAAAAAATTATAGTGTAACTGCATTTGCTCTCCACACCCACTTGCATGGTTATTTTTATCTAGTTTTTAGGTTAGCTACTTGGGGGTGGTGATATTACCCACCTGGATATTACAATGTTTACTGATACTCCTGTAGCATTTGAGTATTTCTCTATTTAATAACACCTGAAATTGTGCATAGACTACTTTTGAACTCCATGATTAATTTACTTCATGGCGTGAAATCTGTTTGCATTTTGAGGGCCTCAGAATGATTTAAAAATGCTCACAAATCTATAAACTCTCTGAGTTTACTTGTAGCAGGAATATATCATTACATATAATTTTAAAAATATATAGTAGCTGTTACTGATTTTTTAAAAATTATTTTTAAGTGTCACTAAACTCAGTGTCTCTTTGTCATATGTGCATGTAAATATATATATATACACACACACACATATATAGGTATATAAGATAAAATATATATTTCATAAATATTTAAATATATAAAATGTATAGAGAACATAACATGTATTTTGTAAATATAGACTATAACATTTCTTTGTAAATATATAAAATATATAATATTTCTGAAAGTGGTGTAGTGAAAGCCAATCACCTGGCTGATCAAAGATAGACAGATCAATATTTTCCCTGAGATTTGATGTGGGCACACTAGAAGAAAGGGGCCATTTGTCTTTGAGAAATCACAAACTATAGCCAATACATAGACTGGTTTCCAGGGGCATCTTTTCCTAGCTTCACAGAAAGAGCCCACCTGACAATGATGCCAATTCAGAGAGCAGATGAGCAAAGTAAAAGAGAGAAAGAAAGGCTTAGCCTAATGATGCCATGTAAGCATCTGACTAGACTCCACTAGACAAAGTCATGGGTACTTTAAGTTGATTTTCTGTTAACAAGTCTTACCTGCTAGTACGAGTAAACATTTTTATTACTGAAAATATCTCATAATACAAAAAGTGTTGGCCACTGCACTACAGCATTTTCACAGTTAAGTACTTCTTTCTTTCTAAACTTTTCCTCCTCCTTGGTTGCCATAATGCCACATTTTCCCAGGTCTCCCCTTAATCTGTGACCATTCCTTCTTTGTCTCTCCAGTTGTCCTTCAAATATGGACACATCATGTTCTTAGCTATCTTTCTTCTCTACATATTTTCTCATCAAATCTCACATCCATCTTATCCTTCCAGTAGACATAATAAATTGGTGCTCAACACCAATTATTCTACCTTCCTTCCCAAAAGCACACCTGTACTTACAGACAGAAAAGGTAAAACTACAGCTCCCAGACCACCTTGCTACAAGAGTTCTGAATACAGATTAGGTTCCACCAATCTGATGTGCTCTAGTGAGATATTTGGAAGACAGAAATGAAGCAGAAGCTATTTTCCTATTGGTTTGGTTATTACTGTGGAAATTGTGGGTATTTGGTAGCAGTATCCTTGTGCAGAGCAACCTATGCTAAGGTGTCTAGAGAGCTGTGCTGTAGCAGCCATGGTGGTGGCAGGCTCCTGTTTCCAGAATGGCACTCACACTATGCATTCATGAACCCCAAAAGTTCAGAGGCAGCCTGCTGGCCCTCTTGTTCTGAGAGTAATTTAAGTCCACCTCCCCGATGCTCTCAATGCTTTGCAAATTTTCCTGTAACAAGCTAGGAGTATTTGCAACTCCATTTCTCCAGAATTTCCCCCATCATTCATTGATAACAGGATAAAATTAGAAATAAACTATAATCCATAAGGCCATGCATTATGGAGCCCCTACTTCCCAGGTCACCTCAGCTCCTGGCAGTTTCTTCTACACTCTCACACATCAAGCCAGTGCTCCCTTGAGCCTCTGTCATTGGCACAACATCCTTTATTTCCTGGGCCTCCCTCACCCTCATGATAAATGTCTGTGCAACCTTTACAGACACATCCAGAAAGACCAGGTATCTGTATGCATGATGGGAATTCATGTTGAACACTTTTAGAATAATCATCTTCATGTATTATAATTTTTGTTTTGATGCTTGTCTTTCCATTGTAATGAAACTTCATTGAGAGCATGAGAAGTACATTTTTGTTGTCTCCTCCGAGCCTATCACTGTATATAATATTTAACTAAATAGAACAAGAAATCAATCTTCCTTCAATTTATTAGTGCAGAGGTTTAACTTCAACTCTTTTTAGTTCTATCTCCTCAGTAAGTTGATAAGATCAGAAATAAAATGCCGCTGCCTTGAGAAGACAGTACATACACATGAAAACTATTAGTATCTGGGACCAGCAGTTACTGTAATAGGTATGTCGCTGAACACCCATGTAGCCAACTGCAGTTCGAGTCCCGGACCCAGTGGCTTAAACTCACGCCAGGCGTGTGTGCGTGCGTGCCCAAGATCCCAAGAGGAGAATGGAGGAGAAGGGATTGCAGCTTGGCCATCCCCCCTGGGGGGTTATTTCTCATTTTCTATCTCTCTGTCTCTCTCTGTCTTTCTGGCGAGCACATGCGCCCTATAGCAGAAATCTCTCCAAAAAATAAATAAATAAGAAAGAAAAGAAGGAAGAAAGAAAACTATTACTATAACTTCTGTTTTACAGAAAGACAGTACCCCAAAATTCACCTCAGCCTGACCCAGATAATAAGCACTTGAGTGCCCTGTGTACTCAAGGTTTCCAAGAGGATATCCCCTGGAAGTTTCCCCTGTGGGTCAGCCTGGTGAAGCATCTTGTTTTACCCCTGCTCATCCATCCAGTGCCCTAGTGTCATTTCTTGCAAAGCTTCAGGAAGGCTCGCCATTGGCCACAACTCTATATAAGTCATCTAAAGCCATGGAGTCGTCAACTGTGTCCTCAAATCCATGTGCCACCTCTGCCCCCAAACTCCTCAAATTCTTAGAAAGAACGTGAACTATTGGATTGTTGGAAAAGTCATGATGCACTTTTTGTTTATGCCAAAATGCATCATAAATTTTTAAATGACCCAATACTTTGATAATATTTTTTGTTACCCTTGATACTTCCTACTTTGTGTGCTTAGATAACTTACAGAATTCTTTTCTAAACCTAATTTAAATAGTGGTGTCCCATGTTTCTTATCTGGGAGTAAGATGGTGGACACAGGGAACTGCTAGTGAGCAATAACCAACCACCAAAATGGTGTTTACAGTCACCAGACACCATTCTAATAATACTATTCTTCTCAGTTCTTAAGGAATCGAAGCT
Organism: Tupaia belangeri chinensis; assembly: GCF_000334495.1. NCBI lineage: Eukaryota > Metazoa > Chordata > Mammalia > Scandentia > Tupaiidae > Tupaia > Tupaia belangeri. The sequence goes on along the minus strand of NW_006159709.1, from coordinate 721,618 downwards.
TACTTGTTAGGGACAGTGCAAACCAGAAAGAATGAAAGTAATGTCAGCAGGATTGCTACATTATCATGATATATTACAGGCTAAGTACTTTAATCACAGTGCATGGTCCTCTGGTAACTAAAGAGAAGACAGCAGCTCTTATTGATCCTTATTATTTGCATAGAAGGGAGAAAATATAATAAGAGTGGGACTGAAAAGAGGACATTAAACCTTCAAAGTCTCTAAGGAAGAAAGAAAATCTCTAATAGGAAATCTCTTAGCCCTAGAGGTTCTCAGGGCCAATCAGTACTTAAATGTCCATCATCTGAAATGTGACAGCTGAACAAACCATCAACTGATGCGGACACCGTTACAATTTTAGAATCGATATCTCCACACCGTCCCTGCAACCCATGGCACTCTCAGCATGATCCTTTCTATGTCAGTATTGATTCAACTTTGGTACAAAAAATTTTTTGCTCCCAATTTTTAATCTGTTAGGTAGGCTAACTGAAATTCCTGGATCCTGACTGATGGAAGGAAAGCAATGTGACTCAGTCCTTTGCAGTGGTTTTGATGACTCATCTGGTGACCATGTCTGGAACTGGCAGAATTTAACATTAGCCCTTTTAATCTCAGGAAAATGCTGTTTAGGGACATCTGATTCCTGGAAGGTATACAATAAGGACACACAACGAAAAGAAAAACAAACAAGCAAACTAGAAAATCCCAGTAGACTGAACAGATAAAGAGCTTTAGAATAGAGGTTAAAGTTACTTGCAATGGGATATAAATTTCCCTATGAGTTAAAAATGCTGCCTATGAGAATATTTTCTTTCCTTCTACAAATTTTATAGCTTTCAAGAAATTAATTTGGTTATAGGTTTCTACCCTTCACACTAACTCCCAAGCAAATCGAAATTACAAAAGTTGGGACCAGCAGATGCTGTTGTGGTTGCAGGACTCCCAGGTAGTCAACCATGGTTCAAGTCTTGGACCCAGTGGCTTAAAACTTGTGCCAGGCATATGTGCATGTGTGCCCAAAATCCCAAGAGGAGAAATAAAGAAGAGACAAATTACCCCCAAAGAAGTAGGAGAGGGATATGCATATGTGTATGTAGATATATAAATATAGATATATATTTGGAAAATTAGAAAGTAATCACACATGCCTGCCTTTGAAAGAAAAAATAAAGTAACAAAAACTGTTCCTGAGAAAGACAAGATGATATATTTATTAGACAAAGACTTTAATCATATCAAACATGGTCAAGAAACTAAAGGAAGATATGGAGAGGGATCAGCAGTTGGTGTAATGGCTATGTCACTGGACTTCCATGTGGTCGACCATGGTTCTAATCCCAGACTCGGTGGCTTAAACTCACACTGAGTGTGTGTGTGTGTGTGTGTGTGTGTGTGTCCAAGATTCAAAGAAAATGGAGAAGAAGAGATTGGGGTGTGGCCATCCCCTCTGGGAGGTGATTTCTTGCTTTCTGTTTCTCTGTCTTTCTGGTGAGTGCACGTGCCCCATAGCAAAAACCTCTCCAAAAAAAGAAAAAGAAGAAAGAAAGAAAGAAAGGAAGGAAGAAAGAAAGGAAGGAAGAAAAAGAAAGGAAGAAAAAAGAAGATGTGGAGAAAGTCAAGAAAATGATATTATGGACAAAATGAAACTATCAATAAAGAGAGAAAAATCTAAAAAGAAATGAAAAATTAATTCTAGAACTGAAAAAGAACAATAAGTAAAATAAAAAATGACTAGAAAGATTCAAAGGCATATTTGAGCAGGTAGAATGAATCGAGAAACTTAAAGACAGAACCATGGAAATTATCAAGGCTAAGGGATAGAAAGAAAAAGACTGAACAAAAGTGAACAGATACAAAGGAACATGGGGGAGACCATTAAACACTTCAGCATATGCATTGTGGAATCCCAGAAGAAGAGTAAAAGAAACAGAGAGATTATTATATGAAATAAAGGCTGAAAACTTCTCAAATTTCATTGAAGACATGAAATATAAACACCCAAGAAGCTCTTTGAACTCCAAGTAAGATCAACATTAAGAAACCAACATAAGACACATTATAATCAAACTTTTTTTAAAAAAAAAAAGGTGTTTTACTTTAGAGTGTGTGTGATCACTGGAGAGGAAGCCAGATGGAGTGACAGTGAGAAATCACCCCCCAGGGGGATGGCCTTGCCTCAATCCTTTATCCTCTATTCTCCTCCCAGGATCTTGGGCATGCACACAAATTTGTCCAGTATGTTTCAAGACACCATGTCCGAGACTTGAACAGTAGTTGATGGGAGTCCAGTGACATAACCACTACACCATCTGCTGGTCCCTATAATTAAATTTTCAAAGTCAAATAGAGAGTCTTGAAAGCATCAGAAGAAAAGCAACTCATTCTACACAAGAGATCAAGGGATTCCTCATTAAGATTATAAACAGATTTCTCATAAACTATAGAGGCCAAGGGGCCAGCAGGTGGTGTGGTGGTTAAGACGCTAGGACCCCATGTAGCCGACCATGGTTAGAATCCTAAAACTGGTGGGCTTGAAAATCACACTGGTTGTATGTGCATTTGTAGCCAAAATCCCGAATGGAAGGTACTGTGGTGTGGCCATCCTTCCCAGAAGCTGATTTCTCACTTTCTGTTTCATTGTCTCTCTCTGGAAGCCCCACACACCATATGGCAAAAACCTACCAAAAATAAAGAAAAGGGACAAAGAAAGAAACTATAGTGGAACAATATACTTAATGTGATAGAAGACAAAAAGAAAAAAAAAATACTAACAAAAAATACAACAACAAAAATCTGTCATCCAAGAATCCTGTATCCAGTAAAACTGTCTCCAGAAGTGATGAGAAAATTAAGACATTCCCAGATAAACAAAAGCAGAAAGAGTTTGTGACCACTAGACTTGACCTGTATAAATGTTCACAGGAATCCTAGTTGAAATTGAAAGACACCAGACAATAATTCAAAGCCATATGAGGAAATAGCTATCAGTAGAGGTAACACATGGGTAATTATAAATGCTAGTACTGGTACAACAGTTTGTAACTCCATTTTTTAAAACTGTATATGATTTAAGAGACTGCTACATTTAAAAAAATGTATAAAAATTAATACAATTATAACTCCACGTTTTGTTTCTATAATGTATCATTTAAAAGACCAGTACATTTGGGATCAGCAGATGGCATAATGGATATGTCACTGGACTCCCATGTAGTTGACCACAGTTTGAGTTCAGGACACAACAGCTTAAACTCACTCCAGCATGCATGCCCAAGATCCCAAGAGGGGAAGAGACTGCGGCATGGCCATCCCCCCGCGTGTGTGTGTGTATGTGATTTCTCGCTTTCTATATCACTGTCTCTCTGGTGAGCGCATGCACCCTATAGCAAAAATCTCTTAAAAAAAGAAAAAGACCAATACATTTAAAAGAATTATTAGTTTATGTTTTTGGGTGCACAATGTATGATGTAATTTTGTGACATCAACCAGTGAAAGGAGTATAGATGGAGCTGTAACGGACCAGAGTTTTGAATATTATTGAAGTTAAGATGGTGTAAATTCAAATTAGAGTGTTATCATTAGGATGCTAAATGCAGTACTTATGCTAACCACAAAGAAAACAACTGTAGAATATATACAAAAAATGGTCAAAAATCACAGAAACAGAAAGTAGAATAGCAGTTGCCAGGTACTGGGCTCCAGGAGGAGTGGGAAGTTATTATTGAAAAGAATTTAAATGTTTCACTACAAAAAATTAATTAAACACAAAAAATACAGGAATACATAAAATGAGGGACACAAAACCTGTAAGATATCGAAAACAAATAGCAAAATGACAGAAGCAGTTACCTTCTTATCAGCAATTACTTTAAATGTAAATGGATTAAATACCTTTAGCAAGAGATTTTTAGAATGGATTTTTAAGAAAGAGGAGCCAATTACATGCTGCCTGTAACAGACTCACTTTAGATCCAAAGACAAAAATAGACAAAGTAAAAGGATGGAAAAATATACTACATGTAAATTATAACCAAAAGGGAGTAGGAGTGGCCATACTAATATAAGACAAAACACACTTTAAGTCAAAAAAAGGTTGCAAGAAATAAAGCAAGATTGAGTGCCATAAAAAATATTAGGTTGTCAGAAAAGTCATGATGCGTTTTTACATAGAAAAAGTACATCATGACTTTTCTGACAATCCACTATGAAGCAAAAATGACATTGACAGAAGAAATAAACAATTATGTAATAATAATGAAGACTTCAATACCTTATTCTTATTGATTAAAAATAAACAGAAATAAAGAAATGAAGGACTTAATACAATAAACCAATTAGATCTAATATGCATATATATAAGAGAACACTCAAGCCAGGAATAACTGTATTCACATTCTTCTCATTGCACATAGAACATTTTCCAGACTACATTGACACATTGGATCACAAATTCAGTCATGGTGTGTTATGTGCATACAAAAGAATATTATTCAGCCTTAAAAGGGGAGGAAATTCTGACATAGTCTAAGACATTAGCGAACATTGGGGATATAATAAGTGAAATAAACCAGTCACAGAATAGAAATATTATACAATTTTGCTATCCAGACAAACTTCAAGTAGTCAAAAACCACAGAGACTGAAAGTAGAATAGCAGTTGCCAGGTACTGGGGACAGGGAGGAGTGGAGAGTTATAGTTTAATGGATACAGTTTGTATTTCATAAAATGAAAAGAGTTCTGGAAATGAGTGGTGGCTATTATGACACAACATGGTGAATGCATTTAACACTGAACTGTACACTTTAAAATGGTTAAGATAGTACATTTTATATTTGTGACTGTTACCACAATAAGAAAAACAGTAAGAGAAAAAAAATATAAGACTAGCATCTTCTACCCTGAATGTATTAATGTGGTGATTGGGTTTTTAAATTACATATTAAAACAGAACAAAAAAGGCATGAAGCACAAAAGAAAATAATGATAAATAGGACATTAAAATTAAGAACTTCCATTCATCAAAGAAACGATTAATAAAAAAGAGCAGTCAGAGATGAGAAGAAGATATTAATAATTTGCTTTTTATATATTTATCAGAGTATATAAGGAACAAATTAATAACAAGATAATTAAAGGAAAATGGTTAAAAGATTCAGATAGTTTTGCATAAAACAAGTTCCAAAAGACCAATAAATATACAAAAAGGCACTGAACATCTGTACTCATCAAGGATATAAAAATTAAAACCACAATGAGATACTACCACATATTTACAATATTGACTAAATTGTAAAAACACAGACAATGTCACATATGGGCACAAATGCAGTGAAAGAAGGGTTCTCATACCTGAATGAAAATCACTACTACTATTTTAGAGAACTCTTTGGCAGCATTCAGTAAAGCTAAATAATATATAACTTACAGCCCAGTTACTCTAATTGCAGTTTTATCTACTAAAAAGGAATGAATAGATGTACCCATCAAAAGTCACACAGACACTCCTCCTAACAACTGAAAAATGAAAAAGGGACCAGCCAGTGACATGGTGGTTGAGGCGGATGGATCCCACATTGCCAACTGCACAGTTGGAGTCCCTGACCCAGCAGCTTGAAAAAACACATCAGGCACATACACACATGTTGATGCACGACCAAAATCCCAAGAAGAGATGGAGGAGCAGCACACATGTAGATGCATGACCAAAATCCCAAGAAGAGATGGAGGAGCAGAGATTGCATGTAGCCATCCCCTCAGAAGGGTGCTTTCTCACTTACCCTGTCTCTCTCTCTATGGTTAGCACACGCACCCCTAATGGATGTCTGACACAACTGTGAGGTCCACATTTCTGTCTAGATAAGTTGAACAACACAACAGTCTAAAATTGTTTAATTTCAGGGTTCTTTAGGGACAGCATGTGACAAACAGATGAGCAAAAGTAATTTATTTACATATTATTAAATCACCTTTTCTAAGCCTCAGAATCACACCAAGCTGAATTTATATGCTCCTTAAAAAGCAGGGAAAATAAAACTTACCTCATTCAGCCTCAGAAACTCTCTCCATGAACCATGTATACTGGTGAACTCTGGCTTGAGAAGTACTATGTTATTAAATTACTACTTAATTTTATAAACATATCCACCTCCTCCAAAACACCATCAAATAATTGTATTTTCCCTATATTTTCAAATTACCTAAGAAAAACCCATAAATGACATGGCATTCATAAGATAGCATATACAGCAGCCTTATTATTTCTAGCTAATCATTAAAGTACAATAAACATGACAAAAAGCATGTCTAGGCAAATACACACACTCACAAATATTATCCAATCTCTTTCCAAAGCTCTTGCATGCTGACCTTATCAACCCAATTAGATGGTTATCCATTTCCAAACCAAAGTTAAAGAAGTAAACATATCATTAAGAAAAATGGCCCAAGGTTAGCTTCCTGGAGAATTGTTCTTACAATAAGTGTATGATTTTTGTCAATTTGTTTTGCGAAGTGACAATTGCTACTGGAATAATCTGTTTTATGCTTCTTTCACTGACGTAATCGCCTAGCTATTGTTGAATACATTTTAGAACTAGAAGGGACCTTAGGAATAAATGTATTCATCTTTTTCATTGAAGAAGTAAGGAAGCTGAGAGCCACAGAGCTTTCATTACTTATCCCAAATCAGATATTTGGGGTAACCTATGTTTTCTTATACATTAATTTGAATTCAGTTTTTGAGCTATAATGTCTAAAGGGAAAAATACATATTTTACAAAGGGAATTTGAGTTTACAAATTATGAGGAACCTGCCATTTCTAGTCCATCTCCATTGAACACTGCCAAAGTCCTTGAGTTTATATTGTGATTCTACACCTCAAAACTAATGGGGGTCTAAACTAAAACAAGGGCCCTGGAAATCGTAAGAAAAGTACATTTTTTAAATACGAGTAATGGAGGAAGGCAACTTCTGAATTCCCTAGTTGAGAGGATACTGTGACAGTCTTTGATCTGTTGACCTAGATTCATTCCTCTTAATCATTCTCAGGAATTACTGAATTGACCATCCTGAAGCATAGGTTTTACCCTCTTATACAACCCTCATTGCCTGTCTTAATTAGGTTCTCTAAAAGCAAACATTGACACAAAGAGGCATGTCAAGGTCATTTATAAAAAAGATTTCCCTTATAAAAAAGACTCCCTGGGAAGAAACAAAGAGCAGGAAGTGGAAGAGGAAAAGGAAGGCAGCCAGGCAAGAGTGCTAGCGGAAGGCACCTCCACACAGGGTAACTTTGGCTCACTGGTGCAGCACACTCCAGAGAGCATAAATTGGTGCTGTCCCAAGTGTGGTTTACAGAACCTGATGGTCTGTGAACTGTATATTACTGGCCCAAGATAAGATAAGGTGCTTGCATCTAAGTTGTGAAGTCCATTTATTTCAGCTGACTTGTGTTCATAGAACCATTTGTTTGTGAAGGAAACAGTATGTACAATAGATTGCATTTGGGCACAAGGCTATCTTGTCCAGAATAGCAGGAAAAACCTACATATTGGCTAGTTTAAATAATATTCGGGGACCAGCAGTTAGTGTAATGGCTATGTCGCTGGATTCCCATGTAGTCGACCGCGGTCCAAGTCCCGGACCAGGCGGCACGCCAGGCATGTGTGCGTGCTGGGCCAAGATTCCAAGAGAATGGAGGAGAAGGGATTGCGGCGTGGCCATTCTCCCTGAGGGGGTGATTTCTCACTTTCTGTCTCTCTCTGTCTTTCTGGCAAGTGCACGCGCCCTATAGCAAAAAAATCTCTCCAAAAAAAAAAGAAAGAAAATAAATCAAAAATAATATTTGTGTACATCACTACTCAAAATTTTCCTGATCAGGGGAGAGGAAGCTGCATTTTATATATCTCATTGTCATCATTCAATACTTAAGGATTGTGCCCTGAGGGTGCGAAGTGAAAATTCCCAGATGTCCAGGCTTAGAGGAAGGAGTGGAGTACCTTGGGCAGCCTGTCCACAAGGATATACAGGGGTTCACTACTGGTTGGGAGAAATACACTTATGTATTGTACAAAAAGGTAAAGGACAGCGAGGTGGTAGGGTAAGAACCCTAACCAAACATCATTTATGAAATTGCCTGGAAAGTCCACTCATTCCTAGGCTGTTCTTCCTTGCTACCTATAGTCTTCATCTTTTTAGTTTCATTTATCATCACATCCTATCCCATTCCACTTCGCCCCACACTAGTGATTTCCCACTTTGTCTCCACATTGGAATCAGCTGGGGAACTTTAAAAACAGAATCTCCATGCATGGGTTGTACAACCAACTATATGAATTATATTGGTCTAGTAAGGCCTAGACAGTGGGATTTAAAAATTTTACCTCAGGTAATTCTATTATGCAGCCAAGATATTGAGAATCATTACTCTAAGCTTTTATACTAAACTACGTGCAATTTCATAAACTTGACGCTGCATGAATGTGTCTGCCATGCCATGACCACTGCAGAAATAATCTTCCCTATCTTTGCCTTTTAAAATCCTTTTAGAACTGACACTTAGAATGCCATTTATTTTTTTCAAGCTCAGTTCAACCATTTTCTCAATTAAAATGGTTAATAAACACATGAACAAAATGTTTACTATACCTAGCCCCTGACCATAGTATAGTAAAATAAGTCCTTTTATAAACTACTGGTAGATGTATATAGTGATACAAACCCTACAGAAAGCAATAAGGGAATACGAATGTTTTAGACTAGAACAACATTTTTCATACCCTACTACAAAGAAGTAATCCTCAATGCTAAAGAAAAGTGCTTTATATACAATGTCATGCATATACTTTTCCTAATATGCATTTTCCCATTAACTTTGTGATGTTTCCTGTGTACTGTGAGGCCATACACATACACACACACACACACACACACACACACACACACACAATCAGTTAGCAAATCTAAAAATACCAAACATTCTTAGGTGAGTGTTGCCTATTGTAGAGTTGCATATACAGTGTGTATTTTTTCCTTCTTCTTTATAGAATATTTTTTAAATTTATCCATATTTTTGCATTCATTAGTAGTTAGTTTCTTTTCATTGCAGAATCATATCTACATATAAATATAACATACTGTTTTTTGTCCAGGCTCCTGTTGAAAAACTGAGCTGTTTCCAGTTTGGCTATTATAAATTAGGCTGCTGTAAATATCCTTGTACAAGGTTTCCATAGACGTGTGTTATTTCCTGGGGATAAATACCTATGTGGTAGTCATCCTCCAAGATGGCACCTTTCTCCCTCCACACACATGCATATCATGTACTGAATAGGGCAGATATATGTAATCAGTACCTACTAAAAAAAATGATAGAGTATGAATTTTTAGGTTAGGTCATCAAAGCTGCTAGGAGGACACTCAAACAGCACTATGGCAAGATCCACGTGGAAAGGAACTGAGGTCTTTTGCCAAGTGCCATCCTCAAAATCTGCCTGTCCTATGAGTAAGCCAGCTTGGAAGCAGAGCCTCCAGCCCTGGTGAAGCCTTGAATTGACTATAGATCAGACCAACTTACTTTTTTTTTTTTTTGATTGTTTTATTTATTTCTCCCATGAAGAAAATACAGAGAGAACAAAGAGGCAACCCCAAAAGGGTCTTCATGCTGTGATCCACCCCCAGCCTCAGCCAGCCCTGGTCATAGGCACATGTGCATATGCACCCAGCATGCAGAGAGGATCCTGAGACATAAACCAGGGGCATTTCCATGTAGGTCCAGCTTTGTAGAGTATTGTATTACCACTATGCCAGCAGATGGCCCAAGACTTTTTTTTTTTAATTTTTTTCCTTTTATTAATTTATTTATTTTTAATTTTTTTTCATTTTCTTCCATACATTCAATCACATTATTTGTAGTTTTATCAACAGTACTAGGGAGAAATGTTCACCTGTTGAAAATACCCATTTCGTAAGCCAATTTACTTTTAACAGAAACCTCATGAGAGGCCCTAAAGCACACTGCTTAGGTAAACCCACTTCTGAATTCCTAATACATGTTTATCATTGTTTTAAATTATTAGGTTGCAGCAATTTGTTACACAGGTAATAATACAATTGAGGAATAGGATTCTAGCTCATAAGGTAAAGAGATGAATGATCAACTTTTTAAATAAAAGTTTTCCAAGTCAGTTGGGCTATGTATACTTCCCAGGTTACAGTTGCTCCCTATCTTTACCAATACTTGGAAGTATCAGTTTTTCTCATTTTAGCCACTCCAATTGGCATACCACGGTATCTCATTGGGATTTTAATTTACATCTCATGATGACTGATGCTGTTAATAGTTTCCTATGTTTATTGCATGCCCTAAAGTTTATGCATTTTTTATATGCCTTTCACAAGACTGTGAAAAAGTATCTACCAATGAGCTTGGCACTAATCAGAAATTAGTAAATGCTAGATGAGGCCAACTACTGTGGTGAAACAGTACAAAACACTCCACAATGCTGGAACCACATAAGAAGGTCATGTCCTGAGGCCTCTCTACCTGGTACATAAGCATGCACATGAATCTGCTGGCTGTGGCTGGAAGTGGATTGCTGTGAGATGATTCCCCCCACCTCTCTCAGGAGAAACAAATGAAAAAACTTTTTAAGAATAAATGCTTGGTGAACAAATTAATTTTACAAATAGAGGTAAATCTAAGCTCTTTAAAAGACAAGAATTGTACATTACAAAACATAATCTATAACTTACTTGTTGGGTGCTAAAAATGTATAGTTAGGGACCAGGAGGTGATGTAGTGGTTAAGGTGCTGGACTCCCACATGGTCAACTATCATTTAAGTCCTGGACCCAACAGCATGAAAATCATGCTGGGCACATGTGTATACATGCCCAAAATCCCAGGAGGAAAATGGAGAAGGGATTGCAGTGTGGCCATCCTCACTGAAGGGGGGATGTTCTCACTTTCCCTCTCACTGTCCCTATTCCGCACCACATAACCCTCCACCAAGCACGAGTGCACACGCCCTATGGCAAAAACTTTAAAAAACATGTATAGGGGCTGGAAGGTGGCATGGTGATTAAGGGTGCTGGACTCCCATACAACCAACCATGGTTCAAGTCCCAGACTTGGCGGCTAGCTTTCTCACTCCCTTCTGCTTGTTCTTGCTCTCTTGCTCTTTCCCCCTCTGG
>NW_006159709.1:682798-705303 GCF_000334495.1 Tupaia belangeri chinensis | reverse complement strand
AAGTTAAAAAAAATAAAAATAAATAAATTTTAAAAATGTATAATGAGGTGTTAAAAGTTTTCCTTCCTTTCACTTCCTAAGGGGGAATACTCCCCCTTCCTTATTTCTGAGGATTTTTCTTCTTTGGGGCACCTGACACTGCTCAAAGTCTTTCAGAATAGGATAGGAATAAAGCTGCTTTCTCGGGCAGTAGATGGAGGCAACGGCAAAGCAGTCAAGACTGAGTAAAATTAGTAAAATCAATCCTAACATATAAAGTGGATATCTGAAGAGACAGCTGTAGAAGGCATTATGTTACAATGCCAAGAATAGGCCTTAATTAAAACCTAATTAACAGTGTAAACATATCTATAGATTAAATTTGTCGTGCCTGTTGGAATGGTCACATTAGAAGGAGATAAATAGTAACCAGGGAGCCAGAACAAGCCCTCATTTATTTAGTACACACAGAAGAGAACAATACTAAACGGGAGCAAGGGACAGCTTCAGAATCCTCATCACTCCAGAGAGCCCTTCTATACTGGAGGGCAGAAACGGTTCATCGTGTCTCTCATCACAGGCTAGATGACAGACCTCCATTTACCTTTGTGCAGACCCCATATGACCAGATAGCTTGATGACTAATTTAGCAGTTTAGCAAGAGGATGCACTGGAGCAGACACACAGGTTGTGATCACAATGAAAGAAACAATTCCTACTGCAGAAGAATAAATGAACTCAGGAACAGATGAGCTAATCAGATAATGGGCATATTCTAACTGGCTTACCGGTTGTATTTCACGTATTTCATTAATATGGCAGATATTGATTTCACAAGTTGCAAACTCTACTGTGCTAAAAATAAAATAACACTGCATTTTTCTACTGGCATACTTAATTCTTTTCTCAATCCCCATTTTTTCCTGAGGACAAAAAAAAATTTAATCACCTCACGTTATTTTCAGTCAAATCATAGATTTCTCTGTTATTTGAAGAATTTTCCCATTGAAATAAACATTCTCCACCCTTTCCTCTTCCCTCAGGATATATGTAAGACTTAGAGAGTGGTTGGCTAGCATAATTCCAAGGAAATTACTCATGGAAATATTGATGTTTGCTGCCTGGTCAATATTTGTCCATGCTGATGTCCATTGCTAATAAGCAGGTGAGTGGGTTTTCCCTACTAAAATTTAAGACTAGAGGTTTCTCTGAGGTTCTCCGAACTTAGGTATTATAAGATTCCAAAATATAATGAATAGTAGTCTTGCCAAGTGTTCCTTGGGCAGTCAGCCTTTGCATTCCCCAGTAATCAAAAAAGTTTCTTCAGGTTAAAGCAAGCCTACTCCTTCCACCTCCTATAGGCCTCTTCTATATCAAACAAGGTATGTCCTGGTTATCTACTGCAATAATCATTTTATTATGTTCTGATCCATGGGTCAGATCTTCTAGTGCTTGGCTGGGTAACTGTTCTACATTTTTAGGGGTCACTTAATGGTGTTTGGCTGGTGACTGGACTATTGTGGAAGTCCAAAACTACTTTCAGTTCATAGTCCTATTGTCTTGAGAAGGACCGGAAAACTGGCCTTAGCTTGGCCACCCTTCCTCTTCTCTCAGGCAGTCTCAGGAGATTCCTAAATAGACTATCCAGCAGGTCAGATTTCTCTTAAATGACAGTTGGCTTTCCCCTAAGGGAGCATTCTAAGAAATCCAAATGAGAGCAGCAAAATTCTATGCTATAGCTAGCCTTGGGAGTCAGAGATTCTCACTTCTGTTGTGTTGTATTTTATTGGTCAAGCAAGCCACTAGGCCAGCCCACATTCAAGGAGAGTGGATTTAAACTCTGTCTCTTAGCAGGAAAGAGAAAAAAGTTTGTAAGTTATTTTTAATCTGGAAGGGAACATGAAAAATCAAGATTTTTTTTTTCCAATGCACTCTAGGCATCATAAGAAACTCGATGGGCCAGCCTCTAGCCTCGTGGTTAAGGGAGCTACAATGGATCCCACATGGCCAACAATTCAAATCCCAGCTCCTGTGGCTTGAAAAACATGCAGGGCACATGTGCATTCATGCCCCCAAAGCCCAACAGGATGGAGAACGGAGGAAAAGAGTTTTCAGCATGACCACATTCCTTTTTTTGTGTGGGGGTGGGAGGTGTGTGATGGCAGGGGAAGTACTTACTCCCTCTCCCTCTCGCTGTCTCCCTGTCTCTCTCTGTCTCTTTCTGGAAAGTACACATGCCCCTCTGGCAATTATAAAAAAGGGAGGGGGAGAGAAACTCCAGGATGTTAACCCAGACTCATGTTCCACAATATGCCATTCTATAGAACCTACCCCATGATGTCAGACCAGCCCACAACATGATGAAATTCTGTCACCACCTGGGAATCAAAGCACAGGTCTTCATGACCCTAGGAGCTCCAATTTAATTTGGAACTTTTATCACCACCTTCTCAGGGCTCAGAGAAGTGTGCAGGATCTAGAACTTCTTTTCAGGGACCACGCCTGCATCCATTCCATCTTCCCTAGTTCTTGTTCTAGCCATGCCAGGAGGAACTCTGTCTAAGCAGCAACAAGGACAAACAGAGCTTGATTGAGTGAAATTTCTTGTTTGCCTTAGAGGCTATTAGTAAACTTCTTTTTCTCTTTGTGATCTACTGAAGTATCCCTTCTCTGAGGCATGGAAGCCAACATCTAGATCAAAGAGGCAAACAAGACTACAGGTAAAAGGGATTGCATGAGAAAAAATTACTTCCATAATTGTTTCAAAATATTTTTCTGTCAGTTATATAAATGGGGATTCTAGTTTTACATCAGTCACTTGTGAGTTTTTTTGTTTAATTCATTTTCTGTGACACTGTGAGATGATTAAATCTAGGAACACTGACAAAACTGAATTGCTAGACTTCCAAAGATAAGTAGCCTATTTCTCACTGTGCAGAATTCTAACAAAGGCACTCCTTAGGGCTCCTCCCATAATAATGGCAACTAAAAACTACCTTTTATTCAATTGGTACCTAACAGTGTACTAAATGCCATGTGGTGCATATATTATCTTATTTAAATACAATATAAACCCTGTGATATAGGTTATATTACTTTTTTTCACTTTACAGAGGAACCAAGGTACAAATAGATTAAGATATTTGCAAAAGACCACATAGTGGTAGAATCAGGATTCAAACCTTGGTAATCTAGCTTTTGAGTCCATGTTCTTAACCACTATGCTATTGCTTCTTTAATATTTGTTTGTTTTTGAGGTTTTTTGCCATAGAGTGTGTGCACTTTCAGAGAAAGACAGAGAGAGGGAAAGTAAGAACTCGCTCCCTGGGGTATAGCTGCACCATAATCTCTTCTCCTCCAGTCACCTCTCAGGACTTTGGGCATACATGTACATGTGCCTGGTGTGATTTTCAAGCCATGGGATCCAGAACTCAAACCACGGTCGGCCATGTGGGAGTCTAGCACCTTAACTACTATACCACCTGCTAGGCCCCTAATGTTTTCTTTAAAACTCCAACAAAATACAATTCCAACTAAAATATAGTTGCAACTACTTTCTGACAAAACTTTGTTGATTATTCTATTTTATTATACTAAATTTTGGTTATAGTCTACACATGTTGAGTGAGGTTTGACCTTAAGCATTTATTGTCAAAAGTCTCTTGCAACAACCAGCCAGAAATTGTAATCAATCAGAATAGAGATATGAAGGTTGAATGTAGTTGGAATAAAAGTTTAATAATAGCAAACCTAGAGACTGCAATAGAATATGTAAACATAAAATATTCTAAATCTTGTCAGCTTAGCCTATCATTTAATGCAAACCTGAAAAATTTTTCGTAAATCAAAGGTGTTGAATAACTTCTGAAAAGAAAAGTAACAACCTATGGATGACTATTATTTGATTTTTATTGACATGAAAAGGTTCTTAATATTGATTGTGCTAAGAAATCTTTCTTTCTATTCATGACACATTTGATAACAGCTAAGTTTCGTTTGCCAATCGCCATTTATGAACTATAAAAACAAAATACTAGATTAGACTTTAAGAGGTTAGAGCTAAATAAAAAGGAAACAGTGAACACTCATCCTAAATCATAGCTGCTCAAATAAATAAAATATAGTATCCCAGAAAAGCCAAAGAAAAGACCCAGTTGGAATCTACTTTCACAAAAATAATGTTAGTCTTAAATTCATCTGCCTTGACTCCAGATAGTTTCATAAATGTAGAAAAGATATACAGACATTTAATGTTTTAACTGAAAAAAAGTCTTGTCTTCTTTTAAGTGCATATTGAACAATTTTTGTATGATAAAAACTTATACATAACCAAAACTTGCACAGTTAACAAAAATTAGAGGAAAACAAGCTGTAATCAAAAGAAACAAGCTGAAATCCCCAAAGCTTGAATATAATTTCAGGAGCTATACTAGTTTTTGATTCCATTTTCATTATTCCCCAAACTCTTTTATCTGCCACATTCTCAGTGCTGCTCACCCTCCTCAACTCAAGTTTCCAAAAGTTCAGTTTCTCAAGGTTTGATCCTACATCTTCAGCTCTTCTTAGTCTATTGTCTCTCCCTAAATAATTTCCTTTGTGAAATTATTTCCCAGGCTCTATCATGGTTTATCTATCACAAATTTAATTTCTAAACAAGATCTCTCCTCTGAGATCTACATTCGTGGGTCTAATTCAACATCCCTTCTTGGCTTTCTTAAAAGCATGTCAAATTAAATATATACAAATTCAAGTTCTTGATTGCCTCTCAACCTTCTACTGACATCTGATTTTCCTGTAGATACAGACCAACATACATACACATACATATATACACACATACATACCATTCATACAGTTCTGCAACAAGAAATCAGAGAGGTCTTTCCCTCTCCTCTCTTCTACTCTCCCTTAGCAGACCAACCCAAGTCTTGTCTATTTTGCATCCTAAACATCCTCTATACCTGCTTACTTTTAACTCCATGTATACCCCTCCACCCTGCCCCGCTGTATCTTGCCTAGATTTTTGTAATAACTTCCTACTTATTCTCTTCATATTCACTCTTGGCCTCTCAGACTGATTCTCCATGGATACTAGATTTATTTTTACAAATTTATTTTACAAATTGTCAATCGGATTATTTACCATCATCCCCACCTAATCTTAAATACTTCAGTGCCATTCTGTCATTCTTATAAATTCTCATCATGGTCGGCAAAGCCCTGTGTGCTCTGGCAGCCCCATTCCACTACATTCTGACCCGAGATTTCAGAGTCATAGTCATACTGTCTGCTTTTCTTTTCTCACTTCCCTCCCACGCCATGTTCTCTCCCACCTCAAGGTCACTTCCTAGAATGCATCTCTCCCTTTCCCCATCACTTTTCTACTGTACTCTACTCTCTTTATCCTAAGTCTTTTTTTTTAAGTTTATACGTTTTATTTCAAAAAGGAGAGAGATTGACACCTTTATTAAGATCTGATCATACTGCAATCCCCTGTCATTGTGACACTGTGCAGTTCTGGGTCTAAACATTAAGAAGGCTTAGAAGAGTTTACTTTTGTACTCTCAGGTACACTGAGCTGCTGTGTAAGACACTTAACTATAAAAGAGATCACATGGGAAGGCCATGTGCAAAGGGAGAGGCCAAGAAAAGCATGCAGAGAGAGAAGATCAGTCAGCATCCAGCTGAGCCTACCCTGGCCCACTGCTGACCTCTCAGTTAAATGTCCACACTAGTGCCCACAAAGAAGTGCCCAGCAGAGCTCAGTTCAGACTGCAAAATTATGACAAATGGGAAAATGTGGTTATTATATTAAGAAATTAAAAATTAGGATAGCTTATTATATAGCAATGTATAACAGAGCAGCCAAGAACTAAGGATAATA
Source organism: Tupaia belangeri chinensis (assembly GCF_000334495.1). NCBI lineage: Eukaryota > Metazoa > Chordata > Mammalia > Scandentia > Tupaiidae > Tupaia > Tupaia belangeri. The sequence goes on along the minus strand of NW_006159709.1, from coordinate 699,440 downwards.
AGGTAGTGATTTAAAAGAATGTGGAAGTTAGTCCCATATAATGGTTAAGTGCTTCATATAGAAAGGCAAATCCCTCATGGTCAACATGTCAAATTCAACAGAAAGTATAACAACTAAAATGTATACATCCTAGATTCTAGCTCACTTACTATCATCAGAAGTAAATTCCTATACCATAGATTTCTTTGAACAGTCACTTGGGTTTAGGTTTTAGAACTCTAGTTTGTTTTTTTGTTTTGTTTTGTTTTTAAACTCTAGTTTTAAAGAGTTGATGGAGTGACAAGAATCATCACTCAATTTTGAATACTTCCGCAGCTGCATGCATAGCAGTTATTCAACAAGGTTTCATTAGAGAAATTTGGAATTTAGCCCAATCACTTTGGACAAAAAAAAATGATCTTACATAATTCTTATTTATTTTAATGGTGTTTAACCTTCTCCCAAAAGAAGCTATTTGTGCTGAAGGGGCATTTTTACTCAGTAACATTAATTGTTTGGATACTGCTGACCACATAACACCCAAGCTCCTCAAAGAAAAGAACACATCACAACAGTCAAAGCAATCAGTATTGTGGGAAGTAGTGCTAGGCTACAATTTACACTTAATGCTTATTACTTATTGTGTTTTAACTTTACTTCTTTCCATGAGAGAGAAGGAGACAGAGAGACAGACACTCCCAACACACTCCCAACAGAGTCTTCACACCAAAATTCACTTTCAATCTCAGTTGATGGGATCAAGGCATGTGTGTTTCTGGTGTGCTCAGGGAGGTGCCAAGACACACCCAGTATATTTCCAAAGGCTTGATTATGTTACCACCATGATACCTCCTTACCCCTGATTTTGTTTTTAATTAACAATAAATTATTACAGGCCAAAATCTAAGAAAAAATTAATTTTTAAAGTGCAAAACTGAAAAAGTGATTCTAAAAACTATCTAAAAAAACTTCTTTAGCCATTTCCAAATGAATTTCTAATTATTTTTAAACAGTGAGAATTCTTTTTGAAGAATTATTTTATTTGAACTTATTTATTTATTTTAATTTGACCAGAGAGGGACAGAGAGAGAGAGAGAAAAAGAGTGAAAGCAAGCCTCCAAGTCCAGGACTCGAACCATGGTGAGCCGTGAGGAAGTCCAGCGCCCTTAATCACCATGCCACCTCCTGACCCAAAAATAGTGGAAATTTTTATAAATCACTCAATAAAATTACTAGAGTAGCGATTCTAAAGAAAAAACGTTTCTATTCTTGCACACAGACATCTATAACAAAGGAATGATGTCATGCCCTCTACAATGAGGATATTACTCTACTTTGTATTTGTCATTCCTTGAGAGCCTCCCATATCCTGAATGGGTAAATCATTCTATATTCTTACTCTGCCAATAGAATAGAGATTCTGACCACTGATGAAACTCATTCTTGTTTTGGCAAAACAATACATGGAACACTGATTTTAATTCAAGTTGTTATACCCCTTTTAGAAAAGGAATTGTAGGGTCTTCTTCAAATATTACAAAAATATTATTTGATTTTTAACTATAAAGATGTTTGGCTAAAGAGAAGAACTTCAGGTCAATGGTAGAGGGAAAAAAAAAAGGTTAGGATAGCATAAGAAAAGGACTCAACTTCTATTAGGTTTACAAATTCTTCATTGAGGAGTCTCCAAAATCATTTGCATCCAAAAGTAAACTGGGGCTTGGAAAGTAATGGAATGGTAAATATCATCCATCAGAAGTAAGTAAACTATCATAGGCTCTGGAAGATTTCAGATGAAACCTTGATTCTGGAATGAACAGGAGTTAAGATTTGTTCTTTTCATTGATGGATACTTCATTACTCCCACCAGTTTACATGGAGAATGCAGTTATGGCCTGGGAGATGTTAATGATGGAGGTTTGTTATAGAATAAAAAGTGAGCAAGTTCACGCAGAGAAGGAAAACAGATACAACTGACAATAGTTCATAAAACAGTAATAAACTGGGAACCAGCAGTTAGCGTAATGGCTATGTCGCTGGACTCCCACGTAGTCGACTGCGGTTTGCGTCCCGGACCCGGTGGCTTAAAACTCACGCCGGGCACGTGTGCGTGCGTGCCCAGGATCCCAAGAGGAGAATGGAGGAGAAGGGATTGCGGCGTGACCATCCCCGCTGGGGGTGATTTCTCGCTTTCTGTCTTTATGTCTCTCTCTGGCTGGCTAAGCCCTAAAACAAAACCCCCAAAAAAAAAAAAAAAAAAAAAAACAGGAATAAACGAAAACTACGTCTTCGTGTATAGCAGAGAGGTTTGGCTAGACAGATTCATTCTTTTAATCTCTGATGACACCATGATTTTCTTGGAGAAATCAAACCTGTCCGTCTCTTTATTTAAATAATTTTTATTTATTATTTTAAATTATTATTTATACATTTAATCACTATATGTCATTTAGATTGTAAAGAGACAATCTTTATATGACACACACCTCAGTCCAGCCCAGTTGAAAACATACATACATCCTCATCAACAAATAATAAGCTGTATCCACATCCCACAAATGCCACACCTGCCCATCTCAAACAATCTTGGTACATGACTCTCTCCTGAACACAGTGATTGGTTTAAAGATAATCACCTAACCTACATCGGTCCAGTGAGATTCAATCCTGAGACTTCTATTAAAACTATTGGGTCATTGGAAAAGTCATGACATAGTTTTCTATGCAAAAAAGCATCATGATTTTTCTAACGTCCAATATTAGAGAAGTTAGTTTTATCTTAAGATTGTTGAAACAGGGACCAGAGTTGGCATAATGGCTATGCCACTGGACTCCCATGTAGTCGACCGTGGTTCGACTCCTGCACCCAGTAGCTTAAACTCATGCTGGGCAGGCGCGTGTGCGTGTATGCCCAAGATCCTGAGAGGAGAATGGAGGAGAAGGAATTGAGGCGTGGCCATCCCCCCTGCAGGGTGATTTCTCGCTTTCTGTCTCTTTGGCAAGCACACGCGCCCTATAGCAAAAGCCTCTCCAAAAAAAAAAAAAAAAAAAGATTGTTGAAACAATTGGATATAAACCTTGAAGCAAAAGACAAGGTTGTGTGGATAGAATCTGCTTAAATGATGCTAATAAAGAGAAAAACTGAGCTGCGCAGTGGAGGAATGGTTCTAATGATATCTTTTAATATCTCCTAGGATGTTTGATGATCTGACCTACTTAAGTTAGACTATCGTCACCTTTAACCAGTATGTCCAATAAAATCCATGCCTGGAATAATACATGGTGACATGTCAAAGAGATAAAGTAAGCAAAAATTATGTGAGAAAGAAACATACCCGATGTACTACAGGAATGTATTCAAATCAGACAATAATTTTGTATAACCGTTCTGCCGTATGTTCATTGTAACCTTATCAGAATGATGACCCCAAATCCTTCTGTCCTGAACTCCTATGGCATTGCCAGCTCTCCCCTTAGCACTATGAGGGCTGGTGTAAAATCAATATTGCACTTCAGCTGGAGAGATGAGATGTTATTTGAATCAGTTGCATAATAGTTGGAGTGACTGTATGCCAAAAATGAGTTACCCAGATTGGAGATGTTCCACCATGAGCTAACATAGTATGGGAGGAAAGGGCTCCCTTACTCAACTGGTTAATAAACTCCCTCTAATCATAATCATTAGCCCTGTACAAGGCTGTTTTTTTACAAACAGGATCTGTTTCTAGCATTGTAAACTACAGAAAAGAGCCACTATCACATTTTAGTGCTGCATGCACAAGCTGGCTCAGCAGGATTTAAGTTTAAATTGTTTTAATTAAAGCAGTTCTGAGTGATTGCAATACAAAGTATAGTAGCACTAACACAATGAAATACTGTGGGAAATGCATTAAACCAGCAACAGATACAACAGGACTGGTGAAAAATGTATACAAGTTGGAATATTCACTTTGCAAGCTAAGTAACATATATGATTGAATGTATAAAAGAAGTTGAAATAAAAAATATATTTTAAAAAGAACAGCAACAGGGGACCAGCAGTTGGAGTAATGGCTATATGGCTGGACTCCCATGTAGCCAACCGCTATTTGAGTCCTGGACCTGATGGCTTAAACTCATGCTGGGTGTGTGTGCATATGTGTGTGTGTGCGTGTGTGCCCAAGATCCCAAGAGGAGAATGGAAGAGAAGGGATTGTGGCATGGCCATCCCCCTGGGGGGGTGATTTCTCGCTTTCTATCTCTTTGTCTCTCTCTGTCTTTCTGGCGAGCGCACGTGCCCTATAGTAAAAACCTCTCAAAAAATAAATTAATTAAAAAGTAGCAACAGATATTAAGCAATACTCTAGCCATCATTATGGTTCTGCTTTCTTAAGATAATAATTTAATTACCTACAGGAATGCAAGAAGGTTCCTAAGTCTTTTGCATCAAGGGATAATTCTACTTTCTTACAACTTTAAATCCTTTAAATTACTGGTCAATTCTTGGATCACCAAGAAGATCAGCAGTAATTTTCCTGGAAATAATGTCTTTCACATCACATCCAAAATACTACAGTTCTATCTTTAGTCTCAGATGTAAGTAAATACAGTATCAGGAAACAAAATGAAAGGTGTGTTCTTAAGATACCAAGAAAGACATGAAGCAAAACATTTAAAGGACACAAAAATGGAAAATTATCTGTTGATAAAGTGTATGAGAACACATTTAAATCTATTAATATACAGTGTATTCATCCTAGGAAATTCATTTTACAAGCTGTAATGATATACAGTGGTTAGGGTAAAACAAAGACATAAATAAAATTTTTAAATAAACAAAATAGAGAGATATAGTGGTGTCTCTGAGAGACATGGTGGAGTCTGAACCACTGTCCTACACTGCTGTCTTCTACAGACACACTTTCAGTGAAATAGGCTACAAATGTTTCTCAAGCGCTTGTATGCTAAACTGAATCAAGCAGGTTATTTCACAAAGATGCAGGAAGCATAATTATTACTCAGCATTTGCACATCAGTTAATGGGGTACTGACTGTCCACAACCCATAGAGAAGTCTCACACCCAGGGCACGGACTGCAGCAGGTAAACTGAAACCTGCTCTATGGAGCTAACGTTTTCAAGTTTCTCGTCAAGAAATTAAAAATGCCAGCACAGAGGGTGAGACAGACCAAATAAAGTTCTTTAAAAGCTTTTCAGAAACTGAGAAGAAACATGACCACTTAATGAAAAATTTAAAATCTACATAGTGGAAATATGCAAATGCTGCAACAACTATATGACTAACAGCAAACATGACTGAAAACTGCAGAAGCAGGCATTAATGACAATTTTCCCTTAACACTTGGAAGACAGGATTTCTGAAAATAACTGAAAGATCTGAACCTACATAAATACTTCAAAGCAAAATCTCATGGAATAAAGTTGGCAGAAACATGAAAATTCAAACATCAGATAGAGCTATATAGTCTTAAACAAGAACAGAAAAAGAGGCTGTGGCTACACATACAAACATCACACATGCACGCACACACGCTCACAGATTCCAAGAGCAAGTCGGCCACTTGTGATCCAATCTTGTCACGTATTACAACACACTTAATATCTACTCTGCGATAAACATTTTGCTAGGTAGTTGAGAATATATAATGTTTTTTAGAGAGAGATTTTTGCTATAGGACACATACACTTGCCAGAGAGCCAGAGCCAGAGACAGAAAGTGAGAAATTACTCCCCCCAGGAGTGATGGTCATGCCGCAGTCCCTTCTCCTCCATTCTCCTCTCAGGATTTTAGGGACACACACACACATGTGACCAGTGTGTTTTAAATTGCTGGGTCTGGGACTTGAATCACAGTCGACTATGTTGGAGTCCAGCAATCTAACCATTAGGCCATCTGCACGTCCCAATATAATGTTTTAATGTTAACATATTAATGGTTTTCTTTTTAAAGCAGTCAGTTTCTGATTAACCTTATGGCTTCTTTTTTTTTTTTAAGGGAGATTTTTGCTATAGGGCATGTGTGTACACCAGTGCACAGGCAACTGACATGAATTTTAAGCTGCTGGGTCCAGGACTTGAACTGCAGTCGACTACGTGGGAGTCCAGCATTTCATGAAACAATATAATTTAAAAAAATTTTTTTAAATACTTCAAATCAATACAGGAGTACCAACTTTTATTTTTGCAAATTAAACGCAATGCAAAATAACTGTCATATACTGTATAACTAACATTTCCTTCCTTTTTCTTTTCCACGAAGAGAAATCTTATCAATATACAATAGTAAGGTCAAACTTTCAGAACAAGAGGCAATTTACCAATGAACAAATATAATCTTCCTATACTATATTTATTTATCAAGCCCTAATTTAGCACTTGTGTCAGATATTACCTTAAATGCTTTTTAAATACTAACTCACTTATTATTCATAACAGTAAGATACAGGCACTAAATATGCTCTCAGGTGAAGAAACTGAGGCACAGAGAAATTACAGAAGTTGCAAAGTCACATGGCTGTTACGGTGAGATTGCCTCCTAAATAGGTGATCCTAACCACGCCCCTATATGGCTTCTACATACCATGCTGCTGCTTTCTACATATTCACACTACCTTTTCTTTTCCTTCAGTTTTTGCCATAGGGCATGTATGCTTACCAGAGAGACAGAGAAAGACATAGAGAAGGAAAGTGAGAGATCACCACACATGGGGATGGTCTTGCCACAAATCTCCCAGTCCTATGGGGCCATGAATCAACTTTCTATATATTTTTCTATTCTTGACATTTCCTATAAATATAATTTTACAATGTAAGGTCATTTATGACTTCACTCAGTAAGCATAATATTTTCAAAGTTAGTCCATGTGGTAGCATATATCATTTTTTATTTCTGAATAATGTTCCCTTGTATGGATATACCACATGTTATTTATTAGTTGATGAACATTTGGACTGTTTCCACTTTTGGGCTAAATGAATACTACTACCAGGAACATTCAGGTAAAAGTTGTTGTGTAGACATGTTATCATTTCTCTTGGGTATATACCAGAGTATTTTTAAATGCTTGGGTATATGGTGACTCTATATTTAATACTTTAAGGAACTCTGGTAAACTGTTTTCCAAAATGATTACATAATTTTGTATTAATATTGGCAATAAATAAAAGTTTTTACTTCATTTTTGAGAATTTGTGAAGGACTGGTATTAATTCTTTAAACTGTTAGAGAATTTACCAGCAGAGCCATTGAGTCCAGAGATTTTCTTTCTGGAAAAATTAAAAATTACCAATTCATTCTCTTTACTTATTATAGGTCAATTTGAAATTCTTATTTCTTACTGTACCAGCTTTAGTAGACTGTCTTATAGAAATTTATTCAATTCATTTCACTTTAATCTACCTTGTTAATGAACAGTTGTTTGTAGTATTCCCTCATAACTCCTTTTATTTCTATAAGGTCAGGAGTTATTCAGGGATATATATTTATGTTCCATATATTTGAGAATTTTCCAAATTTATTTCTACTGTTGATTTCTAAATACACTCAATTCAGTCACTGAATATATTTGTATTATTTAAATCTTAATCCTTTTAAATTAAGCTTGTTATTTATCTTGGAGAATGTTTCACGTCTGCTTGTTGTTCATCCTGGAGAATGTTCCATGTCCGCTTGGGAAAAAAACATACTTGGTTCCTGTTGCCGGGGTGTTAAGTCTAGTTGGTTTTCAGTGTATCAAGCCCTCTCTTTCTTTATTGGTTTCTTGTTTGGTTCTCTACTCTTTCTGTGAATCCAAGTTGCCATCTGGTATCATTTTCTTACTTCAGTACATCTTTGATATCACCCCGTTCCTTTGTGCTGTTATTGCCAACTGTATGTTACAGGTTCAATAATGCATGTATTCAATAGATCTATATTATTTTATAGAATTGCCTTTTAAATAAATTCAGAATAGAACCATTAAGAAATATGAACAGGTACTGTCTTTTCTAATTACATAACACCTTTACTAGGAATCTTTGGGGTTTTTGTGTAGATTTGAATTACTGTCTAGGATCACTTGCTTTCATGTCAAGGAATTCCATGGATGTTTCTCCGAGGTTATTGCTTTTTTAGGTTTTTAAATCTAAGAATGCCTTTATTTCAACTTCACTTTAAACAATTGTCTTGTTGATTATAAATATCTGGTTGATTTTTTTTCTTTCAGATCTATTAGTATTTCATCCATCCACTGCCCGCTGGCCGCCATTGTCTCTCATGAGTCATCAGCTATTAATACTATTGTTTGTTTTATTTTGAATATTTTAAAATTACAATTTCTGGTTTACATATAATCATTGTATATCTTTGTGGGGAACAACATGATTTGTCCACATATGCATATAGTGTGCAAAAATCAAATCAAGGATATAGGCATATTCATGTTTAACACTGAACATTACACTACATTATGCGCATCTGTTAATGTGTCTACTAGGTTTTTTGTCTGCCTGGCTTGGTTCTGGATTTCTTTTTTCCAGCATATATTGAATCGTCAATGATATTTTTATTCTGCTCTGGTAAACTACTCCCTCCATAACCTATCCCACTTGTTTATATACCTTCTGGTGTCACTTGGTTATTTTCTCCTGAACTCCCCAACCCCAACTCCATGCAATTTCTGGTATCCATTATTGCCATCTCTCTTGAAGCTTTTTTGTATGATTCCTAGTCATTCGTATGCCTTCCTTTGAGAGCTCTCTATTTAGATCAATTGTCCATTTTTAAAATTATTAGGGGACCAGCAGTTGGCATAATGACTATGTCGCTGGATTCCCATGTAGTAGACTGCGGTTGGAGTCCTGGACCCATTGGCTTAAACTCACGCTGGGCACATGTGTGTGCATGCCCAAGATCTCGAGAGAAGAATGAAGGAGAAGGGATTGCAGCACGGCCATCCCCCCTGGGGGGTGATTTCTTGCTCTCTATCTGTCTCTCTCTGTCTTTCTGGCAAGTGCATGCACCCTATAGCAAAAAAGAAAAAAAAATGGATTATTAGTTCTTTTTATGGGATGAGCTGTTTGAGTTCCTTATATATTCTGATTATCGACCTCTTGTTAGAAGCATGGCTTGCACATATTTTCTACCATTCTGTGGCTTGTTTGTTCATTTATTGCTTCCTTTGCCGTGTAGAATCTTTGAGCTTGAGGGAACCAGTAGGTGGCATGGTGGTTAAGGCACTGGACATTCCCACATGACCGACCATGGTTCGAGTCCTGGACCTGGTGGCTTGCTTTCTCACTTTCCCTCTCTCTCTTGCTTTCTCTCTGTGTCTCTCTCTGGTCACATTAAAATAAATAAATGAATAAATAAAATTAACTAATTCTTTAAAAAAAAAATTTTTGCACTTGATATAAATCCACTTTTCTATTTTTGGTATTGTTTTGGAAATCGCCCTGTTTGGGGGATCATATTTAAGAAATCTTTGTGTACTCTGATATTCTGAAATGTCTCTCCCATATTTTCCTCAAGTAGTTTTATACTTATGGGCTATATGTTTATGGGCTTCATGTTTAAGTTTTGGGCTTTATGTTTAAGTTTTTAAATGTTTTTGAGTTAACTTTTGTAAATGGTAAGAGATGGGGGTCTGTTTATGTTTAAGTTATGGACTTTATATTTAAGTTATTAATTGATTTTGAGTTAATTTTTGAAAAAGGTAAGAGATGGGGGTCTGTTCTTCTTAAAGTGTGCATTCAGTTTTCCCAGAACCATTTATTGAAAAGTTAAGTCTTTTCTACACTGGATTGTCTTGTGCCCTTTGTCAAAAGTTTTTTAAGGGAGATTTTTGCTATAGGGCATGTGTGTACACCAGTGCACAGGCAACTGACATGAATTTTAAGCTGCTGGGTCCAGGACTTGAACTGCAGTCGACTACGTGGGAGTCCAGCATTTCATGAAACAATATAATTTAAAAAAATTTTTTTAAATACTTCAAATCAATACAGGAGTACCAACTTTTATTTTTGCAAATTAAACGCAATGCAAAATAACTGTCATATACTGTATAACTAACATTTCCTTCCTTTTTCTTTTCCACGAAGAGAAATCTTATCAATATACAATAGTAAGGTCAAACTTTCAGAACAAGAGGCAATTTACCAATGAACAAATATAATCTTCCTATACTATATTTATTTATCAAGCCCTAATTTAGCACTTGTGTCAGATATTACCTTAAATGCTTTTTAAATACTAACTCACTTATTATTCATAACAGTAAGATACAGGCACTAAATATGCTCTCAGGTGAAGAAACTGAGGCACAGAGAAATTACAGAAGTTGCAAAGTCACATGGCTGTTACGGTGAGATTGCCTCCTAAATAGGTGATCCTAACCACGCCCCTATATGGCTTCTACATACCATGCTGCTGCTTTCTACATATTCACACTACCTTTTCTTTTCCTTCAGTTTTTGCCATAGGGCATGTATGCTTACCAGAGAGACAGAGAAAGACATAGAGAAGGAAAGTGAGAGATCACCACACATGGGGATGGTCTTGCCACAAATCTCCCAGTCCTATGGGGCCATGAATCAACTTTCTATATATTTTTCTATTCTTGACATTTCCTATAAATATAATTTTACAATGTAAGGTCATTTATGACTTCACTCAGTAAGCATAATATTTTCAAAGTTAGTCCATGTGGTAGCATATATCATTTTTTATTTCTGAATAATGTTCCCTTGTATGGATATACCACATGTTATTTATTAGTTGATGAACATTTGGACTGTTTCCACTTTTGGGCTAAATGAATACTACTACCAGGAACATTCAGGTAAAAGTTGTTGTGTAGACATGTTATCATTTCTCTTGGGTATATACCAGAGTATTTTTAAATGCTTGGGTATATGGTGACTCTATATTTAATACTTTAAGGAACTCTGGTAAACTGTTTTCCAAAATGATTACATAATTTTGTATTAATATTGGCAATAAATAAAAGTTTTTACTTCATTTTTGAGAATTTGTGAAGGACTGGTATTAATTCTTTAAACTGTTAGAGAATTTACCAGCAGAGCCATTGAGTCCAGAGATTTTCTTTCTGGAAAAATTAAAAATTACCAATTCATTCTCTTTACTTATTATAGGTCAATTTGAAATTCTTATTTCTTACTGTACCAGCTTTAGTAGACTGTCTTATAGAAATTTATTCAATTCATTTCACTTTAATCTACCTTGTTAATGAACAGTTGTTTGTAGTATTCCCTCATAACTCCTTTTATTTCTATAAGGTCAGGAGTTATTCAGGGATATATATTTATGTTCCATATATTTGAGAATTTTCCAAATTTATTTCTACTGTTGATTTCTAAATACACTCAATTCAGTCACTGAATATATTTGTATTATTTAAATCTTAATCCTTTTAAATTAAGCTTGTTATTTATCTTGGAGAATGTTTCACGTCTGCTTGTTGTTCATCCTGGAGAATGTTCCATGTCCGCTTGGGAAAAAAACATACTTGGTTCCTGTTGCCGGGGTGTTAAGTCTAGTTGGTTTTCAGTGTATCAAGCCCTCTCTTTCTTTATTGGTTTCTTGTTTGGTTCTCTACTCTTTCTGTGAATCCAAGTTGCCATCTGGTATCATTTTCTTACTTCAGTACATCTTTGATATCACCCCGTTCCTTTGTGCTGTTATTGCCAACTGTATGTTACAGGTTCAATAATGCATGTATTCAATAGATCTATATTATTTTATAGAATTGCCTTTTAAATAAATTCAGAATAGAACCATTAAGAAATATGAACAGGTACTGTCTTTTCTAATTACATAACACCTTTACTAGGAATCTTTGGGGTTTTTGTGTAGATTTGAATTACTGTCTAGGATCACTTGCTTTCATGTCAAGGAATTCCATGGATGTTTCTCCGAGGTTATTGCTTTTTTAGGTTTTTAAATCTAAGAATGCCTTTATTTCAACTTCACTTTAAACAATTGTCTTGTTGATTATAAATATCTGGTTGATTTTTTTTCTTTCAGATCTATTAGTATTTCATCCATCCACTGCCCGCTGGCCGCCATTGTCTCTCATGAGTCATCAGCTATTAATACTATTGTTTGTTTTATTTTGAATATTTTAAAATTACAATTTCTGGTTTACATATAATCATTGTATATCTTTGTGGGGAACAACATGATTTGTCCACATATGCATATAGTGTGCAAAAATCAAATCAAGGATATAGGCATATTCATGTTTAACACTGAACATTACACTACATTATGCGCATCTGTTAATGTGTCTACTAGGTTTTTTGTCTGCCTGGCTTGGTTCTGGATTTCTTTTTTCCAGCATATATTGAATCGTCAATGATATTTTTATTCTGCTCTGGTAAACTACTCCCTCCATAACCTATCCCACTTGTTTATATACCTTCTGGTGTCACTTGGTTATTTTCTCCTGAACTCCCCAACCCCAACTCCATGCAATTTCTGGTATCCATTATTGCCATCTCTCTTGAAGCTTTTTTGTATGATTCCTAGTCATTCGTATGCCTTCCTTTGAGAGCTCTCTATTTAGATCAATTGTCCATTTTTAAAATTATTAGGGGACCAGCAGTTGGCATAATGACTATGTCGCTGGATTCCCATGTAGTAGACTGCGGTTGGAGTCCTGGACCCATTGGCTTAAACTCACGCTGGGCACATGTGTGTGCATGCCCAAGATCTCGAGAGAAGAATGAAGGAGAAGGGATTGCAGCACGGCCATCCCCCCTGGGGGGTGATTTCTTGCTCTCTATCTGTCTCTCTCTGTCTTTCTGGCAAGTGCATGCACCCTATAGCAAAAAAGAAAAAAAAATGGATTATTAGTTCTTTTTATGGGATGAGCTGTTTGAGTTCCTTATATATTCTGATTATCGACCTCTTGTTAGAAGCATGGCTTGCACATATTTTCTACCATTCTGTGGCTTGTTTGTTCATTTATTGCTTCCTTTGCCGTGTAGAATCTTTGAGCTTGAGGGAACCAGTAGGTGGCATGGTGGTTAAGGCACTGGACATTCCCACATGACCGACCATGGTTCGAGTCCTGGACCTGGTGGCTTGCTTTCTCACTTTCCCTCTCTCTCTTTCTTTCTCTCTGTGTCTCTCTCTGGTCACATTAAAATAAATAAATGAATAAATAAAATTAACTAATTCTTTAAAAAAAAAATTTTTGCACTTGATATAAATCCACTTTTCTATTTTTGGTATTGTTTTGGAAATCGCCCTGTTTGGGGGATCATATTTAAGAAATCTTTGTGTACTCTGATATTCTGAAATGTCTCTCCCATATTTTCCTCAAGTAGTTTTATACTTATGGGCTATATGTTTATGGGCTTCATGTTTAAGTTTTGGGCTTTATGTTTAAGTTTTTAAATGTTTTTGAGTTAACTTTTGTAAATGGTAAGAGATGGGGGTCTGTTTATGTTTAAGTTATGGACTTTATATTTAAGTTATTAATTGATTTTGAGTTAATTTTTGAAAAAGGTAAGAGATGGGGGTCTGTTCTTCTTAAAGTGTGCATTCAGTTTTCCCAGAACCATTTATTGAAAAGTTAAGTCTTTTCTACACTGGATTGTCTTGTGCCCTTTGTCAAAAGTCAGTTGGTTGTATATTGCTGGATTTATTTCTGGATTCTATATTCTGTTCCATTGGTATATGTTTCTACTTACTGCCAGTACTGTGCTATTTTGGTTATTATGACTTTGTAATATATCTTAAAGTCTGGTAGTGAGAGGCCTCCAACTTTATTCTTTTTGCATAGTATTTCTTTGGTAACGTGGGATCTTTTATGATTCCAGACAAATTTTATGATTGCTTTCTCTATTTTTTCTGGAGAAATCACTGGTATTTTGATAGGAATTGCATTTAATTTGTATTTTACTTTGGGTACCATCAAAATTTTAACTCTATTGATTCTTTTAATCCATGAACAAAGATGTCTTTCCATTTTTTGTATCTTTTTCAACTTCTTTATTCAAGTTTTTATAATTTTCATACCAGAGACATTTACTTCCTTTGTTAGATTTTACCTAAGTTTTTTATGTTTGTATGTGTGTGGCTATTGCAAATGGGTTTTCATTTCTCTCTCAGTTCATTCATTGTAAGTGAACAGAAATGCTACAGACTTTTGTATGTTGATTTTGTATCATGTGACTTTGCTGAATTTATTGGTCACATCTAAGGCTTTTTAATGGATTCTTTAGGTTTTTCTATGTCTATATTCACGTCAGCAGGTAAGGACAATTTAACTTCTTCCTTCCAATTTGGATGCTTATTATTCTCTTGTCTAGTTGCACAGGCTAGGACTTCTACTACTATGTAGACAGAAGCAGAGAAAGTGGTCATCCATCCCTTGTTTCAGTTTCAAGCAGAAAAGCTTTCAACTTTTATTCATTCAGTATTATGTTAGTTGTGGACTTGTCACATATGGTCTTTACTGTGCTAAGAAATATACCTTCTATGCCTATTTTGTTGAGTCTTAATCGTGAAGGAATGCTTTTTCTGCATCAATTGCTTTTATCATTTGGTTTTCATCTGTTTCTGTTAATATGATATAGGAAATTTATTGTGCCATATATGTTGAACCATCTTTGCATCCCTGTGATAAATCCTTCTTGATCATGGTGTATAATCCTTTTAATGTGTCTTGGATTCAATTTGTTAGTATTTTGCTAAGAACTTTTGCATTTATGCTCAATCAGGATTTGGTCTGTAGTTTTCCTTGTGTCTTTGTCTGGTTTTGGTATCATGATGATGGTGGCTTTATATCGGACTATACCCAATAAAATTAGCTTGGGAAGATTCCCTTAATTTGGATGTTTTGAAATAGTTTGGGGAGGCAGAGGGAGCAGCAGTTGGCATAATGGCTATGTCACTGGACTCCCATGTAGTCGACTGCAAGTCCCGGACTCAGTGGTTTAAACTCACACTGGGTGCATGTGTGTGCATGTCCAAGATTCTGAGAGGAGAATGGAGGAGAAGGGATTGTGACATGGCCATCTCCCCTGGGGGGGTGATTTCTCACTTTCTGTCTCTCTGTCTCTCTCTGTCTTTCTGGCAAGTGCACACGCCCTATAAAAACCTCTCCGCAAAAAAAAAAAAAAAAAAAAAAAAAAAAAAAAAAAAAAGAAATAGTTTGGGGATAATTCATATTAATTCTTTTTTAAAGGATTTATAGAATTCATCAACAAAGTAAACAGGACCTGGGCTTTCCTTTTTTGGGATAATATTTACAACTAATCCAATCTTTATTATTGTTATTGCATTTTTCCGTATGTGGTATGTCTTTTCTTATTGCTTTCAAGATGTTCCTTTGTCTTTTAATACTTTTACTATGATGTTCCTATACGTTTACTATACTTCGAGTTTATGGTATGTAGACTCATCAAATCCAAGACATTCTCAGACATTATTTTTTTTAATATTTTTTCTGCTCCTTCCTCTGTCTCATGTTTTCTGATGTTCCAACTATGCCTATATTGATGCACTTAATGGTGCTCCACATTACTTTGAGATCATTTTATATTTATATTTTCTTGATTATCTTTCTCTCAGTTTTTTAGATCACAAAGTCTTTGTCAACGTATCTTCACTGACTCTTTCTACTGTCAGCACTAATCTGTTGAACTCCTCTAATAAATTTTTCACTCAGGTTATTTTAATTTCCAACTACAAAATTTCTATTGTTTTATTTTTATAATTTATATTAATTAGCATGCTTTATTTTACTTTCATCATACTTTCTTTTATTATTTAAAGCATGGCTTCCTTCAATTCTTTGAATATATTTATAATACTTGTTTTGACATCTTTGTCTGCTAACTGTGACATCTGGGTTCTCTGTAATGTGGTCTCTCGTTTCTCCTATGTATGGGACACATTTTCCTGTCTCATGCATGCCTCATAATTTTTTATTGGAAACTGGTTTTTGTTGATACCAATTTTGTGTCTGTTTCATCATCTCCAGATACTGAATCCTATATCCTGGTGCTTAGCATTGCTGTTTGTTTGTTGAATTGTTTAGTGACTTGGCTACATTATTTCAGTGAAGTCTGTTTTGTCCAGCAGTTTGTAGCCTCCTATGTCATCCTTCGGATGCCCATACTCACAATCACCCTGAGATGACAGTGATTGTAGCATGGCTCTCTTTGACCACCTCTTTTCCTTACCTCTGTGCCTGTCTGCCTCTGTTGGAATCACACTTGGCTATTAATTTCCACTGAGTACTTCCTAATTGTGCCATTGTTTCCAGAAATGCCTTGAGTAATTAATTGCTCCATAGTCTAATCCAATTAAATATGGATTCCTTTCAGGGGTAGTATTTGAGGCCAGACTTTGAGGTTTGTTGCAACCTAGAAGGACTCTGCTTCCATGTTCCTTTCTGTAGTCATCTCTGTTAAATTTTTAACTGGCCTATGGATTATCTCTTTGTTATCATGGAGCCATTGACTTGTTTATAATTGCTTACAACCAAACATCTTCATTGTTTTCAACAATGCTCTAATTCTTGAATTTCATCACATTTTGTTCTAAGTAAAGTCAGTTCTTTTGGAAAGAACTGTGGAGTTTCAGTCTATAGCCTGTCTCTCTCCCCCTGGGAAAGTCTCCATATCACTACTATAGATCTAGGAGCAGGAAT
>NW_006159709.1:670581-682743 GCF_000334495.1 Tupaia belangeri chinensis | reverse complement strand
TCCATATCACTACGATAGATCGAGGACCAGGAATGTTGGCCTGTTTCTCCCAGAGTAACCCTGTTTGGAAAGCCAATGGAAGTGGCCTCTGTTCATCTGGGCTTGGAGTCCATTATCCTTGATCTGCCCATTATACCGGGTGTCCAGCATCTATCCTACAAGATGAGGATGGGAGAAGGGAGGGAGTATTTTTCAGTTCTCTTGCCTGGAAAAAAGCTTCTACAATACAGAGGTGGAGAGAGAAATCATAAATGTTAGTGGCCTACCCTTCTAGGGAAGATCCCATAGCAGTAGAATGGAAGCTTGGGGGAGAGGAAGCCTCATATTTTGACTACGATCACTCAGACTGCACTTTTATTATTGCTGAGCCAATGGACCAGAGAGAGAGAGAGGAATGTGGCTTAACCTTCATTGTTGTAACCCAGATTTAATAGATTTTCTTAAGTAGATGTGTTTCCTTTTGCTGTATTATCTTAGGACAATTTTCATAGACTATAAAGGATTGAGTTTTTTAAAAATAATTTTTACCAGTATGGTTGTTACATTGAGACGTCAGTCCAGAGAGCTCCTCACACTGTCATCTCAGGTGATCATTCATTTTTTCCTTATTGTGCTACCAACTGACAAAAACATTAATAAAAGCCATATATGGTCCATAAACTGGCAAGTATGAATCAAAGTCCAACAAATTCTAGTACAATTTCAAAGAAGACAGCTTCATTAAGAAAGATCTAAGGCCGGGCTATGGAGCAGGTAAATGAGCTGAAAGGAAGGACAATAAAGTCCTGAGTACTGGTAACATCAATGATGCTTTACACTGCTATTTAGAAGCAATTAAGTTGGACTCCCAGAACCATGTGCTCTCCAGCAATCAGCCTGCAGGTTAGAAAGGAGACTACCAGAAGGCTTAAGAGGATGGCTGTAAAACTGCTGACCTAAAGCCTGACTGGGGTAAGGGTATTCAAGAAAAGCAGCAGTTCTTGAGTTCTTAAACTGATTTGAAGAAGCCAAGCAAACCTAGGAGTAGGATTTAAAACATGAAGCAAATAACCGTCCACTTAAAGAAGGTTTACATAATGTGGAAGCCAGGTTAGCAGAGAGGAAATTTACTAACCTTTTCAACATGCCCAATCTGTATCAGAAGTCAGAGAGTAATCCCAGGACAAGAATACTGCTCAGTGATCCTACCTACTGGGAACTGACAGAGCAACTACAAAACAAAGCCTCTGACCTGGACATGAAACTACAAGAGCCCCAAATCATGACCACATTCAGTGTCCTCCTTGGAGTGGATCTGGGCAGTATGAATAAGGAGGGAGAGGTTGCAACACCACCACCAGCTCATCCCAAAAAGGAGGACAAACCAGAGCCAATGGAAGAAGATTTTCCAGAGAATAAGAAGCACTGAAAGAAAATGAGCTGGGGAATAATGCTTACAAGAAGAAAGATTGTGACACAGCCTTGAAGCATTATTATCAAGCCAAGGAACTGGACCCCACCAACATGACTTATATCACAAATCAAGCAGTGGTATTCTTTGAAAAGGGTGACTATAATAAATGCTGAGAGCTTTGTGAGAAGGTCATTAAAGTGGGGAGAGAAAACTGAGAGGACTACCAACAAATTGTCAAAGCTTATGCTCAATTGGCAACTCCTATTTCAAAGAAGAAAATACAAGAATGCCATCCATTTCTACAAGTCTCTGGAAGAGCCCTGAACCCCAGATGTGCTCAAGAAATGTCAGCAGGCAGAGAAAATCCTGAAGGACCAAAAATGGCTGGCCTACATAAAGTCTGACCTGGCCATGGAGGAGAAGAACAAAGGCAATGAGTGTTCTCAGAAAGGGGACTACCCCCAGGCCATGAAGCATTATACAGAAGCCATCAAATGGAACCCACAGGATGCTAAATTGTACAGCAATGGAGCTACCTGCTACAACAAGCTCCTGGAGTTTCAATCAGCATGTAAGGAATGTGAGGAGTGTATCCACATGAACCCAACCTTCATCAAGGGTTACACACAGAAAGAAGCAGCCCTTGAAGAGATGAAGGACCACATGAAAGCCATGGATGTGCACCAAAAGGCACTAGACAACTGTAAGGAGGCAGCAGATAGTTACCAGTGCTGCGTGATGGCCCTGTAAAACTGCCACGATAGCCCTGAAGACGTAAAGCAGTAGGCCATGGCCGATCCCAAGGTGCAGCAGATTATGAGTGATCCAGCCATATGAGTCATCCTGGAACAGATGCAGAAGGACCCCCAGGCTCTCAGAAAACACTTTTTAAAATCCTGTAATAGCGCAGAAGATCCAGAAGCTGATAGATATGGATCTGATCACAATTTGTTGATGTTCATCCCCCCCTTCCCTTCACCCTTTTGTGGAAAGTGGAGCTGGGACCCCAGTAATGAGAATGGGGCAAAAGGGAGAGAAGGGGAAAGAGAACAACTTATCTCTCTATATTTATACACAGAGACTTATACTTGGCATTACTCATACAGTTGCTGCCTCTGGCCCATCCCAGCACACACATGGTCTCTTCGCTTCACCCTGGAGTTTCATGTCTCCTTCTCTTGCTCCAAAGTTGCTGTCTTGGTTGCTCTCCCATAGTTGGCTATTTTTATTTGGGGCAGTGGGTATGTATGGGATGGGGAGGGTGTTCTTCCCAACCTCAGATCCCAGCTGTCTTCACATTATTAATTCCATGATCCCTTCTCCAATAAAACAAGCCAGACAGGCATGGTTATATGTTAGGAAAAAAAAGAAAGAAAGAAAGCTCTAAACTAAGATCCTTACATTGTAGTGTGCATGAGAGTCTCCACAAAATGATTTCTTTTCATTTAGAATTCAATCTCCACACCCAGAAATTCTGGTTTAAAAGGTCTGGGTTAGGGCCAGAGAAACACAGTGAACCAGTAAGTGAGCAATTAAAAAAGAAAATCCAGAAGTAATTGAAGCAAAAATCTTCAGAGCATTGAGAAGGTTGACTGTACTGAGAAATGGTTTGAAGTCAGAGATTTTCCTTTTCTGGTTTGAAAATAACAGGCTTCTATAGAAAAAGTACTCATTTTCAACAGGACAGACAAAATGCCTTTCCACTGTGATGAATGGGCATTTCTCAAGATCAACATCTTTCCCAAAATCAAATAAACTTCTTTTTCAGGGAAAAACAAAAAGAACTGTATTTTTAGAGTACCCTACCAATGTTCTCAAAATTTAATGTACAAATGAATCATTGGATCACCTGGGATATTTTTTAATAAAAGTTTTATTCTATGATTTTAAAGTTACAAGAAGTTGCAAAGATAGGACAGAAGATTCTCCTTTAGCCTCCACACAGCTTCTGCTAACAGTAACATCTTACATAACCATGGTACACTGCCAAAACTAAGTAATTAACACTGGTAAAGTGCTATGAACTACAGACTTTCTTAGGGTTTTGCCAGTTTTCCCACTAAAGTCCTTTTTCTATGTAAGGATACAGCATTGCAATTAGTCTGGGATCTTTTCAAAATGTAGATTCTAAGTCTAGAATAAAGCCTGTGATTCTGCATTTCTTTTTTTTTTTCTTTTTTTAAGAGGTTTTTGCCTAAAGAAAATATGTGCATGCACTCACTAGAAAAAAAGAGAAACACTGAGACAGGAAGAGAGAAATCACCCTGGGTGGGGTGGGGGGCATACTGCAATCCCTTTTACCCTCTCCTCCCAAAATCTTAGACATGTATATGCATGTGTGGAGTGAGTTTCAAGCCACCAGTTCTGGGACTTAATCCACAGTTGGTCTGTTAGAATCCAGCAACATAGCCACACCATCTATTGGCCCTGATTCTTCATTTAAAAAAAAAATTTCACTTACTACTATTTTTTTTTATTTGCTGTAGGGTACACGCACTCACCAGAGAGAGAAAGCAAGCAAGACACCTAGTCTAGAACTCAAGCTGTGGTTGGTCATGTGGGAGTCCAGTGCCCCAACCATTACTCCACCTGCTGGCCCCCGATTCTGCATTTCTAAAAATCTCTCAGGTGATACTGTTAGCACTGGTCCAAGTATACATCTTCAGTGCAGATCTTCCTTAGACAAAACCATGGTTGAAGGGGAAAAAAAGGTTTAGGGATCACTTGATTCTCTTGCTGAGACTTTAAAGTCACTCTGTAGGAAGAATATCACTTGGATTTTCTTCAGGAAGATAAAACAATAGTATATGATACATGAGATTTGTGATCATTTACTATTTTTAATGCCAAAATTTCTGATAACAAACATCTTGCTACCAGCCAGAAGAAGCAAGAAGAGAAAAAGAAATTGCCTCTAATTTCTTGCTCTAGACCTTCTCAAATAGCCCTCTGACAAGATGAAACTAGAAAATATAAACTATGCTCTAGATAACAGGTTTAAAGCCAGAGCCATACAAATAAGCAGAAACCATTTTTCTGTTTAAAAAATGTAATAGCTAAATTAACTAAAATGTGTATAATAAATATCTTTTTGTAATCAATTTGCAGTGTGTTTATTGCTAAAAAGACTGTAAGTGCTCCTTAGAGGGTTAAACTCTTATTTTGGAATTCTGCTGACTAAACCCTGAGGACTTTCATACTGATTTTCCTCATTTATATTTCAGACTCATTTATAAATTGTAAGTCAGATCTTAAGCATCATTATAGTTATCCCACTATGAAATTCAGAAGTGTACAAGGTTTTGCTAGGATGACATAATGATATCTTCTATATTAGTATGATTAGTTACACATATAATGGAACCTCCCAATGTGCTGTGAAACAGAGGCTTCCCCTCCCTGCTATGAACCTCTAGTTAATTATGCAGCCTCCACCTGGGGATGTACACATTCTTCTTTAGACTCTAAACCAGAATGACAGCCTGGATTTCTCTCCTCATCTCTTATTCTAAACTCATCACATGCTATCTGAGCATTAGCATGGCAAAGGGCTCTCAGGGTCACCCAGTCCTGCCCTTTCAGTTCACAGAAGGTAAAAGTGAAGTCCAGAGAGGGAAGTGACCTTGCTCAAAGTCCTACAACTATTAGTCTCCAACCTACTGATTCCCATCTCAGCATGTCATCACCCACTCCCAATACTTACAGACTCTGAGAGTGCAAATACCTCCTTTATAGCTTGTTACAAACTATTTCAGTGCAACTTAAAAAAAATACTAATATGCCCTTAGCCTTATCAAACTTTAACTGTTTATACTTTTCTTTCTTTTTAAGGAATAAAAACAATTCATTCCCACATAAATATAGCCAATTTATTTCTGAAAAAGAACAAACAATTTTAAGGAGGAAAGACAGACTTTCAGAAGAAATTTTCAGGACTTAGGACTAGATAAAGAGTTCTTAGAATGAAAACAAAAGCATAATTCATAAAATAAAATAATCAATAATTTGGACTAATATAAAACTTTTGTGACTGACCGTATGAAAGAGATAAAAAGAGAAACTATACACTAAGAAGAAATATTTGTAAATCAATTAGAGGACTTACAGCTTCAATTTTAAAAATGAAAAAAATCTCAAAACTCAATAGTAATACAAGAATCCAATTAGAAAATTGTTGAAAGGATAGACTTTTCATTGAAAAGGACATATGGTTGGCAAATAGTCAAAGGAAAAGACACTCAACATCTCTTGCTATAATATGTAAAATAGTGAGTCTCCAAAACTATTCACATCTAACCTCTAAAACATTACATGGCAAAGGGGAATTAAAGATTGTCAATGAAGTGACCTTAAAATAGAGGCACTAATTATCCTGTCTTATAAGGATCCTTGCAAGTAAGGCAGATGAGGTCACAATAATGTGCTATAAGGAGGTCTCAACCCACAATTGCTAGATTTGAAGACAGAGGAAGGTGAACAATGAGCCAAGAATATAGGTAGCTTCCAGGAGCTGGAGAAGCAAGGAAATGAATTCCCCTGAGAACCTGCATAAAGGAAAGCACCTTGCTGACTCTATGATGTCAGACCAGTGAGACCAGTGTTAGATTTCTGACCCACAGAACTCTAAAATATTCTTGCTAGTTTAAGACACTAAGTTTGTGGTCATTTGTTACAACACCAATAGAAAACAAGTATGCTTTGTAGAATTCAGAGGTGAAGCCATCAGGACCAGGGCTTTTCTTTGTTAGGAGGTTATTTATTACTAATTCAATCTCCTGGCTTGTTATGGGCCTATTCAGACTTTCTATATTCTCCTGGCTCAATCTTGGTAGATTATATATGTCCAGGATTATGTTCATCTCATCCAGATTTTGTTTGTTTGCGTAGAGTTGTACGTAGTATCCTCTCATGATATTTTGTATTTCTGCTCAAGTCATTTCTAAAGATAAAAAAGGGGGAAACTCTCCCAAATTCATTCTATGAAGCCTCAGTCACCCTTATCCTTAAAACAGATAGGGACATGACAAGGAAGGAAAACAATAGACCAATATGTCTAAAGAATATAGAAGAAAAAACTTCTCAAAAAGATACTAGAAAATCAAATCCAAAAACACATAAAAAAAGATTATACATCACGACCAAGTAGGCTTTATCCCAAGGATGCAAGGTTAGTTCAACATATGTAAAACCATAAATTTAATACACTGTATTAACAGAAAGAAAGAGGAAAAAACATACGATCAAATCTACTGATGCAGAAAAAGCATTTGATAAGATACAACATCTCTTCATGATCAAGACTCAGCAAAATCAGCATAAAAGGGTCATTTCTCAACACAATAAAAGCCATCTATAAAAAGCCCTTAGCTGGGAACCAGCAGTTAGCGTAATGGCTATGTCGCTGGACTCCCACATAGTTGACCGCGGTTCGAGTCCCGGACCCGGTGGCTTAAAACTCACGCTGGGCACGTGTGCATACGTGCCCAAGATCCCGAGAGGAGAATGGAGGAGAAGGGATTGTGGCGTGACCATCCCCCCTGGGGGGTGATTTCTTGCTTTCTGTCTCTATGTCTCTCTCTGGCTGTCTGGCGAGCGCACGCGCCCTATAGCCTCTCTCTGTCTCTCTCGGCGAGTGCACGATTTTTGGGAACCAGCAGTTAGCATAATGGTTATGTCGCTGGACTCCCACGTAGTTGACTGCAGTTCACATCCTGGACCCGGTGGCTTAAAACTCATGCTGGGCACGTGTGTGTGCGTGTCCAAGATCACGAGAGGAGAATGGAGGAGAAGGGATTGCGGTGTGGCCATCCCCCCTGGGGGTGATTTCTCGCTTTCTGTCTCTATGTCTCTGTTTGTCTGGTGAGCGCACGTGCCCTATAGTGAAAACCTCTCTTAAAAAACAAACAAACAAACAAACAAAAAAAACTGGTACAAGAATGCCCATTTTCTCTATTCCTTTTCAATATAGTACTGATAGTCCTTGCCAACACAGTAAGAAAAGAGAATAAAATAAAAAGCATCCAAACAGGAAAAGAACAGGTGAAACTCTCTTTATTTACAGATGACATGATTGTATACATAGAAGACCTAATGGTATCCATGAAAAAATTCCTGAAAGTAATACATGAATACAGTAAAGTTGCAGGATATAAAATCAACAGACAGAAATCCATAGCATTTCTAAGTACCAACAGCAGGAAGACTGAGATAGAACTGAAAAAAGTATTTCCATTTACCATAGTCAAAAAAGCATAAAATACTTAGGAATAAATCTAACCAAAGAAGTTAAAAACCTCCACAAGGAAAACTATGAGAAGTTAAAAACAAAGAAATTGAAAATGACACAAAAAAGTGGAAGGCCATACCATGTTCCTGTATAGGAAGAATTAATATACTCAAAATGGCAATTTTACCCAAATTAAGCTACATATTTAACACAATCCCAATCAAAGTGCCAAAGACATTCTTCACAGTTCTAGAAAAGACAATCACATAATTTGTCTGGAATCATAAAAGATCTCATATTGCCAAAGTAATCCTGTGCAAGAAGAGTGGAGTGGGTGGTATCTCACTCCCTAACCCAAAAATACACTACAAAGCTGTGGTAAGCAAAACAGCATGATATTGGCACAGAAACAGACAGGTGGACCAATGGAACAGAAGAGAGTCCCCAGAAATAAACTCCCAACCATACAGCCAACTGATTTTTGACAAAGGGTATCAATCAATTCAGTGGGAAAAGGAAAACCTCTGGTGCTGGAAAAGCTGGATATCCACCTGCAGAAACATGAATCTGAACCCCTACCTCTCACCTCTGACAAAAATCACCTCAAAGTGGATCGAAGATCTAAACCAAAGACCTCAAATTATAAAACTGCTGTGGAAAACACTGGGGAAACTCTGGGAAACACTGGGGTAGGCAAAGACTTCTTAAATAAGACCCCCAAAGTACCCTCGATAATCCCCAAAATAAACGAGTGGGATTACAACAGATTAAGAAATTTCTGCATGGCAAAAGACACAGTAGTTAGTGTGAATTGACAGCCCTCAGAATGGGAAAATATTTTTGTAAATTATGCATCAGATAAGGGACAGATAACCAGAATACTCAAACAGCTGTCCCAAAAAAAGATGATCAACCCTGTTAGAAGATGGGAGAATGAGTTGGAAAAAACCACTCTCTAAGGAAGACATACAAATAGTCAAAAGGCATATGAAAAAATGCTCAATATCCCTCATTGTAAGGGAAATGCAGATCAAAACAACAATGAGATACCACCTAACCCAAGTCAGAATGATAGGTGCTGGTGGGAGGATGGTGAAAGGGAAACTCTCCCACACTGCTGGTGAGAATGTAAATTGGTCCAGCCACTGTGGAAAACAATTTGGATATTCTTCAAAGATCTACAAATAGAACTACCATATGATCCAGCAATATCACTCCTTGGTATCTACCCAAAGGACAGAAGAATTCTTAATGGGAAAAGTGCTTGCACATCGATGTTTATTGCAGTATTATTCACAATTGCTAAGACAAAGAACCAACTCAAATGCCCATGAACAGATGAATTGACTGAAAAACTGCGGCATATATACTCTATAGAATACTACTCAGCTATTAAAAAACAACAACAACACAACAACAAAACCCTGGCTTTTGACAAAATGTGGATGAATATGGAAGATCTACTGCTGAGTGAAGAAAGCCAGGCTACGAAGGAGAGACACTGTATGTCTTCACTTAATATATACCAAGTGTCCACATTCTACGGCCGAAATTGAATGACTAAAGGATACAGAAACATAGTAAATGGGTGTGAATATCAGATACAGTGTGGAAAGAGGGTGGGTAAAGGAGTAGAGTCTGAGGAAGGACATTAAGAGAAAAATAGAGAGACAAGTCATTTATGGGACAAAGAAATGTGTTATCATCTATTGAAGATAACTTTATAGTATTGTTAGTTTGACTGGTGAGAAATGTACACATGTTGGGATATTCACTTTGCAAACTAAGTAACATGTTATTGAATGTATAAATGAAATTGAAATTTAAAAATTAAAGAAAAAAAAAAGAAAACTTGTATGCTGTCCTTTAGAGAAATGCAATTTCAGACTATAAGACAACATCACACAGCATTAGAATGGCTAAAATGAAAAAATAATCACAATATCAAATCTATAAAGATGCAGAGAAACTGTATCTTGCATACATCGTTAGAAGAACATCAAATAACACACCGACTCTGGGAAATAGTTTGGAGTTTTCTTTAAAAGCTAATATGCATTTGCCATATGACCCAGTTCACACTGAAGCATCTCCAACAGCGAAAGAGAAATGTATGCCTGCACAAGAAGCTATTTGCGATTGTTTGTTACGGTTTTATTTGTAATAACCAAAAACCACAAAGACAGAAATGTTCCTCAATAGACGAATGGTTAAAAATTATATTACATCTGTACTTTGGAATACTGCTGATACTTAGCAATTAAAAAGATGAACTATTGATCTATATAACAGCTTGAAGAGCTCAAGGACTAGCAGGGAAAGGAACGAGGAGGATTGCAGAAAGAGACCCTGTTGAAGGTGCCTATCCCTCCCTCCCTCCCTCTCTCTCTCTCTCTCTCTCTCTCTACAAATAAATAAACTGAAGAAGAAATCTCTCCCTACTCTATGGTCATAAAGATATTTTAAATATTTTTTTCTAAAAAATATACATCATTTTCTCTCCTTTTCCCCTTTACATCTACATTCCATCTGGAATTTAACTTGCATATCCATGTTATGAGGAAGAGATCTTATTATTTATATACTCCTTATGTGAATAATAATATTCCCTATATCTATTTATTATATCCCTTCCACACTGATTTGTAAATACATCCTTAGATATACACAAACCCATTTCTCTTTTCGTTTTCTTTTTATCATGATAGACAGCACATGTATGCACACAAGGAAAAGAAAGAGAGAGAGAGGGAGACTTGTTGGGATCTTCAGCACACACACACACCTGGTGTATTCCAGGTCAACTACTCTGAGGACCTGAATCCACAGTCAGCCATGTGGATTTCCAGTGCTACAGTTCAGTATGCTGCTACCTAATACTGAGGCTAGGTCTGGCCCCATTTCAACAAATAAATACACTGAAGAAGAAATCTCTCCCTACTCTATGGTCATAAAGATATTTTAAATATTTTTTTCTAAAAAATATACATCATTTTCTCTCCTTTTCCCCTTTACATCTACATTCCATCTGGAATTTAACTTGCATATCCATGTTATGAGGAAGAGATCTTATTATTTATATACTCCTTATGTGAATAATAATATTCCCTATATCTATTTATTATATCCCTTCCACACTGATTTGTAAATACATCCTTAGATATACACAAACCCATTTCTCTTTTCGTTTTCTTTTTATCATGATAGACAGCACATGTATGCACACAAGGAAAAGAAAGAGAGAGAGAGGGAGACTTGTTGGGATCTTGAGCACACACACACACCTGGTGTATTCCAGGTCAACTACTCTGAGGACCTGAATCCACAGTCAGCCATGTGGATTTCCAGTGCTACAGTTCAGTATGCTGCTACCTAATACTGAGGCTAGGTCTGGCCCCATTTCTAAGCTTGGTATATTTATTATTACTGCTCCTATTCTGATGTCTTTAATTACTATACTTTCCAGTAACTGTTGACATTTATTATAGGAAAGCTGGTCTCCTCAACATTTTTTTCAAAATTGTGTTGATTGTTGCTAGCCTCTGGCTCTTTACATACATTTTTAAATCATCTTGTCAAGTTCTCAAAACAAATAAAAACACCCTCATGAGAGCTTTTATCAGAATTTATAAATTAATTCAGGAAGAACTGAAATCTTTATGATGTTGAGGCATCCTACTTTAAGTATGGTTATGTCTTTCCATTTATTTACATCTTTGAGTCTTACCTAAAAGTTTTATAATTTTTATCTGTAAAGGACTCATACACCTTTTGTTAGATTTATTGCTAGATGTTGCTACCATTCTAATTTTCATTAATAACATTCATGATGTATACTTTTTTGGGGGGGATGGGGAATTTTTGCTATAGGGCACATATGCTCACCAGAGAGACAGAGACAGAGAGACAGAAAGTGAGAAATCACCCCTCCAGAGGAGTTGGTCATTCCCTAATCCCTTCTCCTCCATTATCCTCTTGGAATTTTGAGCATGCATGCACACATACCTTGCGTGAGTTTTAAGTTGTTGGGTCTGGGACTTGAACTGTGGTTGACTATGCGAAGTCCAGTGATGCAACCATTACACCATCTGTTGGTCCCATCATGTGTGGAGCGCCCCCGCCCATCGCCTACAGCGCTCATCTTAAAGATGGCACCTAGCGGAAGCTCACTAAGCGCTCAAAGTTGTAAACAACTTCGAGGAAGTGGTGCGCGAGGAGCATGGAGAGCACGGGAACATCACATGCAGCCAATCCCTACCCAAGAACTGATTTCCACACACGTGGACAACGTCCCAATTGGCCAGGGGCCCTTTATAAGGCCCCGGGGAAAGGGAAAGGTGAGAGAGCTCCTGTATTCAGAACCTGGGGAAAATAAAGTGCTGTAGAGAAGACCGTCTCCGGAGTCGTCAGTTGCGCGGCAAGTGGTGGCCTGTACGGGGATCGCCTTGCATCGAGAGCGGCCAGAACTCTAGCACTCCAGGGCAGCCGGCTGGTAAGTCTCACAAGGTAAGAGACTGGAACATAGGTAAAGTTAAAAGACCTC
>NW_006159709.1:619296-669684 GCF_000334495.1 Tupaia belangeri chinensis | reverse complement strand
GCAGGATGACAGCATAGACACTGCACTCAGGGTCCCTGAAAGGGTCGCCCTGAGGAGGGCATGACCAGCTGCATATGGGTCGACACCGCTATTTCCCATCCCCAATAAATCGGTGTCGGACAGGTGGGCAATCGGCTCGATGCCCTAGAGCATAGAACAGTTTGCCTAACATGGTCCTCAAACATCTGGGGGCTGAGTCCTCTACCCTCTCCTGCTTTAAAAACAAAAAAGGGGGAACTGTGGAGCGCCCCCGCCCATCGCCTACAGCACTCATCTTAAAGATGGCACCTAGCGGAAGCTCACTAAGCGCTCGAAGTTGTAAACAACTTCGAGGAAGTGGTGCGGGAGGAGCGTGGAGAGCACGGGAACATCACACGCAGCCAATCCCTACCCAAGAACTGATTTCCACACACGTGGACAACGTCCCGATTGGCCAGGGGCCCTTTATAAGGTCCTAGGGTTGGGGAGGAAGGGAAGAACTTCAGTATTCAGAACCTGGGGAAAATAAAGTGCTGTAGAGAAGACCGTCTCCGGAGTCGTCAGTTGCGCGGCAATCATGTATGCTTTTAAACTTCATTTTTTATTACTTATTGCTGTTATATAATAAGGTAATTTGTTTGATTGTTTATTTTAAGGTTTTTGTCAAAGGGTGTGTGCTCTTACCAGAGAGAGACTGTGAGAGGGAAAGTGAGAAATCATGCCCCCCCCAGGGGGAACAGTCATGCTGCAATCACTTCTTCATTTGCCTCCTTGGATTTTGGGCATGCACACACATGCATCCAGCATGATTTTCAAGTCACTGGGTCTGGGACTTGAACCAGTGGTCCATCATGTGGAAGTCCAGTGCCTTAACCACCATGCCACCTGCTGGCCCCTGTAATTACTTTATATCCAGCAATTTTCCTGAATATATATATATATACTATTTCTAATAGTTTTAATGAAGAGCCTCTTTATTATCTCTAATGTCATTTTTTTTCTTATCTTTCCATCTATCTCTTATTTCTTCCCTTTACTTATTGCACTGGCTACAACAGTTAAATATAAGCAAAGGCATGGATTCATTCTTCTCTTGTTCCAAACGTAAAGGAATTATTTCTATTATCACTTGCTCTTTCCAGTCTTTCTTTTTTCTTTCTTTTTTTATGACTTGTTTATTCTTGCTTAAATCTGCCATAGCTTACCCTCTTTATTAGCCTTTCCAGAATGCTAGGTTTTATTTTATTTTATATTTTACTAATACATACACTTAAAAGCCAGATGGTGGTGCTTACTATTCACAAATTCCACCAGCTATCCCTCTTCTTTCCAGTCATTGAGTATAACTTTCCTAAGGCCTTCTATGCTCTAAACACTGAGAATATTTGTCCCGACCCTGGGGGGGACAGTCGAACAGGTTCCCTGGGGGAGGGAGTGAGAGATGGGACAAACACATGCACACCCACACACAGAGGGGAGACAACACGAGGTGCCGATCAAGTCTTCTTCTTCTTCCGTTTATTGAGGAAAAATGGCGAGTTATATACAGGCTGGTGGGCACCGATTGGTTGCCCAAAATGCAAATGAGATGGAACAGTATGAACCAAACACTGGTGTGGGTGGGTCTCTCCCGTTGCCTAGAAACCCAACCACCCCTTGAGGAGAACAGTTGGTCACGTGATTTCTAAGAAACGGTTTGCTCAGTGAGGAAGTGAAGTCTAATGGTTTCCAAGACGGTGGATAGCTCAAGATGGCGGATAGCTCAAGATGGCTTCCGTATGCAGTGCCCTCCACAAATATTGCCCAAAAAAAGAAAAAAAAAGAAGAAAAACAGCCCTGGACTAACAGTTTAAATGCAAATGTTGGAGAAGTAATAAAAATCATAAACAAATTAATATACTGAGGTTGAACTACATGAATTACCCAACATTCTGTTGTCCTTGACCCAACAAAGAGCAATTTCTTACATATGATTCAACTTAATAGAATATGACAGGTGGTGATAAGTGCTATGAAGAAGACGAAGGCAGGATAAGTGGATAGAAAGTGATGAGGTGCATGTGAGTGTGCTATTTTAGATTGCATGGCCACAAAAGCCTCTATTCTAAAGTGCCATTTGAACAGAGATGGGAATAAAGTGAGAAAGTGAGCAACTTAGGTACCAGAAGAAAGAACATTCTAATCAAAAGGAAAAAATGCAAGTGGAAATACTGAGGAGAAACTGTTCATGGCTTACTCAAGATGAGCAAGGAAAATAAAAGGATCCGAATGGAGTGTGAAGACTGGATAAGACAGGAACAGAAGGGGAGTCAGAGCCACACCCCAGAATGCCACATCAGCCCTGGTTAGACCATTCCATCTCATTTCTAGTGAGCTGGAAAGCCTTTAGCAAGTTTGGAGAGAAGAATGAGCTGTATTTTCAATTATATGGAGGACCATCTCCAGAGGGCAGGACACACTTATAACGAGTTCAGCTGGGAGGCTACCATCTTTGCCCAGACATGAGACCATATAACTTGGATAGTACCAAAAGAAATCATGAGGAGAGGCTGGACCCTAATAATTTTTCCATATACTTACTTTATTTATTTTTTATTTTAATTTACTAGGAGGCATATGCACTTGCCAGAAAGAGAAACAGACAGACACAAAGAGATGGAAAGTGAGAAAGCACACTCCAGGGAGGAAGGCCATGTGCCTTCCCTTCTATTCTCTTCTCAGGATTTTGGGTGTACACATGCATGTGTCTAGTGTGTTTTTCATGCTGTCAGATCTGGGGATCAAACCACATAGCTGGTAATGTGGGATCCAATGCTTTAAACACCCTGCCACCAGCTGACCCTCCCAAGAACTTCTAATGTTTCTATTTTTAAGCATTTGTTTCATCAAAGTCTTACCTGAAAACGAGTATATTTTCAAGCTCCCACTTCCTGACATTGGTGATACTGTCAAAATCATCTTACCTACATGTTTCTGATTCCAAGAGGAAATGTTTACATCTTCCAAAATGTATCACCTCCCAAATCTACATTTGCATGTCCCATAACCAGACACTTCTACATCAGCCCTTTTGTCCTTAGTCATTCTCAATACGACGGCAGCATACCTGATGGGGAAGCCGAGCCACTGGCATCCACTGCACAAGGAGCACTGCCAAAGAACAAGCATGTGGCTCCAACAGCCACCACGGTGCTTCTGTCTGTCTCTGTCGCAGTGACTGATGGATGGGCTGGGTCTGAGTCACAGCAGGAAGAGGCCATTCATGACTCACCACATTGCAAGGTGGCTTCTCTGAAGAAAACTCCTAACCCTCTGCCTGCAGCTGGGCTCCTTCCTCTAAAATTTCTATGCTTTGTGACTCCTCAAAGAGGAAGTCATTTAAGGGGGTTACAATCATTTGGAGAGAAGCTGACCACAGTTTAATGGCATGTGAATGCAACTTCCCTCAATACACACACAGGGCAATATAAAATACTTTGGTCAAATTAATAAGCACTAGCTTAACAAGGTCAATACTATGTCACCATGGAGGGATAGAAACAGTTTTTTTTTTTTTTTTTTTTTTTTTTTTTTTGTCTCTCAGTGCAATGGATTATTCAACACTAAAACATAAAAATGTTTATAAAATGATGTCGGTTCGAGAGGACAAATTGTGTCAAAACCATTTACCAATATAACTTAAGTTTTAAAACATCCTGAAGTATAGCTTGTATACAATATGCAAATAGGCTGCTAAGGAAAGGGTGTGACATTAAAATATCACTGAAATTATCACTTGGCTACAAGAACTTACATACTTTAGATTTATGAATACAGAGACTAATAGGGGTCAAAAGGAAAATAATTTAAACAAATATTCAAAATCTATTTTCTAAGAAGGTATTTTGCAAAGACACAAGTAGGTATACTTCTTTCTGAAAAAAATTCATTTGCACTATAAAATGGAGTGAACAAACAGAAATCAAAATGTATTCATCGGCCCAACTGCAGTGGTATGTACTGCTCAGATGCTGTGCCTCCCAGGCTGGAGCCACGTGGGAGGCCCAGGTTCCATTCTAGATCCAATCTAAAGTCCAGTCACTATAACATGTGTCATGTCCCCAGTGACTTGGGGAGGCTGAGGCAATAGAATCAAGAACTTGGGCCTGGCCTGAGCAGCTCAGAAGACCATGTCTAAAAGAGAGCTGATCTTGCAACATGTGTCTGTAGTCCTGGCTGGGAGGCTGAAGCAGGAGTATTGTGACACACCAAGAGTCTCTTAAAAAACAAACAGGGACCAATAAATGGTGTAATGGTTACGTCGCTGGACTCCCTTGTAACTGACCAAGGTTGAAGTCCCTGACCTGGTGGCTTAAAACTCATGCCAGGGAGGACCAGCAGTTGGCACAATAGCTATGTTGCTGGCCTCCCACATAGTCAACCGCAGTTTGAATCCCGGACCTGGTAGCTTAAACTCACACCAGGCACATGTGCGTTCATGGCCAAGATCCCTGGAGGAGAAGGTACTGCAGCATGGCCATTCCTCCTGGGGGATTATTTCTCGCTTCCTGTCTCTCTCTGCCTTTCTGGCAAGCACACTCACCCTATAGCAAAAACCTCTTCAAAAAAAGAAAAAAAAAACAAAAACTCATGCTAGGGTTGTGTGTGTACATACCCAAAATCCTGAGAGACTGGAAGAGAAGAGATTGCGGCATGGACATCCCCCCAGGGGGTGATTTCTTGTTTTCTATCTCTCTGTCTCTGTGTCTCTGGCAAATGCATGCACCCCATAGCAAAAATTTCTCTCAAACGAAAAACTATGTTTATCATCTTTGTCCCTTCTCTACTTGTAAATAATGCTAAAGTCACACATCTTAATATTTCAGAAAATTAAACTAGATCTGAAGTGATGTGAAGACCACTAAAGTACAAATTATAACCCGAATTCAATCTGGTACTAAAAACACTTGTAATGGGGGGGAGGGGGCAGCTGGTTGGCATGGTGGTTAAGGCACTAAATTCCCACATGGTTAACAACAGTTTAAGTACAAGACCTGGTAGTTTAACATTCACACCAGGCATATGTTTTTACATGCCCCAAATCCCAGGAGGAGAATGGAGAAGGGATTGCCTCATGATCATCCCCTCTGGGGATAGGGTGGGGGAATGATTTCTTACTTAGTCTCCCACTGTCTGTCTGTCTGTCTCTGTCTGTCTCTCTGTCTCTGTCTGTCTGTCTCTCTGTCTCTCTCTCTCTCAATTTCCAAAGAGTGCACATGCCCTATGGCAAAAACCTAAAAATAGTAACATTTGTGGTGAATTTTAAAGTGACTACCAAAAAGTCCACTGATAAGATCATCCCTTGAATTTCATTGTTGAAGATCCTCTTCATCAAAATTTCAAAGTTTCTCGAAGTGCTTCTATATACATTGAACCCTACTAAGAGAATAACTATCTTTTCAGTAGAGACTGGACTTACCATCAGACATATTTATTTTACTGAAAATAGAATCAGTGTTGAAGGAGTTCCTTGCAGCATGAATGTATTAATGTATTTTTATTTATACATTATCACTCATTTTTCACAGTACCATACAAACAATATAATGCCAACATTGAAGGAAAAATTTCGTTTTAATTTGAAACTTGATTGCACGTGGAAGCCAATGTACTAACATGCCAGCTTTAAGTACACAGCCCTTGATCAATGAGGACACTTCTATCTAGAGGTAACTAAAAGGTGTCACCAATCAGGCAATTGTCTCAGTCAGGTTTGACTCAAAGAAGCAATGAAGTATGCAAAAGTGACCCTGTGTCCCTAAGACTTTTTTTTTTACTGTTTTCCCCCCATTTTTTATTGAATTACTAAAGATCTTAATTAATCTAAATGTTTTAATAGCAAACACAGCTGATATATACATTTCCATGAATACAAGTCAAACTTTAGGCATCCTATAAAGTATCACCTAGCTGGGGCTATATATCTTAACTGTGGTCATCGAATGGATTTTTTTTTCTGAAACTTTTCTTTTTTTTGTAACTTAATTTACATTCTTTCCTTAAGCATCATCACAGCATACAAAATGTGATTTCCCATCCAGAATATACTGCATAGTGACTTAATCATGCATATTATTATCCAAAAATTTCTACCCCTCTTTCTGACCCTCTGTCCTTTCCCATCCTCTTCTCCCACTGTCTCTGGTGTCTATAATTGTCTTCTATTCCTTTTCCACCCACATCATATTGATCACACAATTTCTTAAATAATCTAACTACTTTCAATGGTAAGTTCACATGGTACTAGCCAGAAAACAGGTTAGGATTCTGTTCAAATGGTAGGTGCGTGAACCTGTCAGTCCCATGTACTTTATCTTCTGTTCTGGTTCCATTTTTCCTGTTAAATTCTGGGATATAATATTCAACTCCAGACTTGTCCCTATGATTAAGCTGGCCGCTTTCTTAGTTTTTGAACTCTTCTTTCCGTGCATCTGTATTTAATTTTCCTGATATAGCACACCCTTGAGACTTCTATTTTCTGCATGATCTAGTCTGCTTTTAATACTTTCAAGGGAGATTTTGACTTCCTGTATTATAGACTTCATTTCTAACAGTTCCATTTGACTCTTTTGTAAAGCATGTAATTCCTCTTTTAGATCTTGCAAGAATTTCCTCACCTCCTGGAACTCGTCAACTTTCTCCTTTCTCTTTAGCAGTTCATTGTCTCTCTTCTCTTCCATTTCACCTAGCTTTGCCATTGAATGTTCTAAATTCGTTATCAGACATTTCCATGATTTGCATTGAACTGCTTGTGGATGAAGAGGAGTTATTCTTTTCCCTTGGAGGAGAGGTATTTTCTTGTTTTCCCGTATTTCTTGTGGTCCTGCGGTGATTTCTTGTCATCTGATGGATGGTGTTTTTCTTTCGAATTCTTGAAGTTCAATCTGAGTGTTCAGGAGCAAGCAGAAAGAGGTGATCTGGAATCTCTTTGTCGTTCTGTTGTGATCGCTGGTGCAGCAGATTCAGTAGATATTGAGGAATATGTTAACCCTAATAGTATTTCAATGTTTAGCTACAGTGCCCTTAGATCCATCTAGAAACACATTAAATGGATATGGAAGAGTGGAGAGAAATGAAAAAAGAAAATGAAAGAGAGAGAGAGAAACAATGACAAAGAAAGAGGAAAAAAAAGACAAAAAAATTGTAATTATTGTTTTTCTAAAAAAAAAACAACAACAAAGATTTAAAAACCCAAAAAATAGAAAACCGCACGGCACGCTAGCAGGAGCCATGAGGAATCCTCTTCTGAAGGCCTCAACTCTCCTGCCTGGGTGGAAGGACTAGAGGGGATTATTAACAAAACAAAAGGTAGAGCTGGAAGCAAGAGAAAAACTTTACCTTTAAAAAAAAAAACGTAAAAAGGAAAAATTACAAAAAAAAGAGAGGACAGAAGCAGAGAGAGACAAAGACAGAGACACAGAGACAGATAGAAGGCCAGAGGGGCTCCCTACCATGCTAGCTTTGTTTGCTGGAGGCTGAATTATTGGTAGAAAATCTTCATTTTTCCTGTCCCCTGCAATATCTAGTTAGCAGGAGCCATGAGGAATCCTCTTCTGAAGGCCTCCCTAAGACTTCTTAATCTGATAATCTTGATAATTTTCAACTATGTAGGTTGGAAGGATATCAAAGCTAAAATTGTATAGGGAGAGGAGAATATGGCTAATATATTTTTAAAAGAAATTTATATATATATATATGAACTATATATATATATATCAAATGTTCTTTTAAGAAAAATGCTACTCCAATTTGCACATTCAATAAGTCACAATTCCACAGTTCACTTTTTCACTTTTTGGATCAAATACTAGCTACAGATTTATTCTAGCTCACTTAGTTAGATTCTTTCTAAAGATGTTTCAAAATATCTAAAGATTCAAAACATCTGCATGATAAACTGAGTCATTAGGCTTTGAGGGGATTTAAAAGACTTTTAAAAACATAGTATTGACAATGGCAGGGGCATAGACTAAGAATGAGACATATATTTATAGAATTAAGGATGCTACAATATTCAGTCTTTCCATTTTAACATTTTACTCCTATTCAAGGAGTGGAGAATTGGAGCAAAACCTAAGAGAGCAGAAACCAACTAGAAAAAAGCAATCAACCAAATGTCTTTTTTCTTGCTTTCTCTTCTTCATAGGTCCTTCTCTCTAAGTTTGTTTGTTTTGTTACGTTTTAATTGCTAGAAGGTGTATATTCTCACATGAGACAGACAGAAGGAGAAAGTGAGAGACAGGGAGAAAGCATCCCCCAGTGGGGCAGGGTCACACTGAAATCCTTTCTCCACTTCTCCATCCATAGGGACTTAAGGTACTTGTGCACATAACACCCACTGTGTTACTCAAGTCATCAGGGCTAAAACTAGAACCACAGTTAGTCATGTAAGAACCAGCATGCTTAACCTCTGGGCTATGGGGGTTGGTCCCTGATAAATTAAAAGTAGAGCTTATGCCATGCCTAGACTCTATTT
The DNA here is from genome assembly GCF_000334495.1 of Tupaia belangeri chinensis. Taxonomy (NCBI): domain Eukaryota; kingdom Metazoa; phylum Chordata; class Mammalia; order Scandentia; family Tupaiidae; genus Tupaia; species Tupaia belangeri. The sequence goes on along the minus strand of NW_006159709.1, from coordinate 661,190 downwards.
TTCATCCCTTGACACATTTCAAGAGAAGAGCTATGGAAATAATATATATATACTATAGTAGGATTTTGATTTCTACCAGTTGGGACTTGGTAAGAACATTGAACAAACTAGACACCATTATGATAACCACACGCAATGGTAGATTTAGTCGATGCCTTGAAAGGCCAATAAACACTAGAGTATAAAGAAATAACTTTCCAGAAAATGGGCCACTATGAGTTATAGCTTGCAAGGAAAAGCACCACAGACATTAGTACCAAAATCCAAATTATTGAAATTAATTAGATAGCACAGAGTTAACCAGAAAGAGTCCACAGTTCTATGGACGGCAGTTGATCTGCAGGTTTTGACCATTTAATTTTTAATATGGGATCCTACAGCACAGGCTCTTTGCACCTTGCCCCAGAGGTTCTGAGTAAATGCATTTTATTTTTAGACATTTTCTCTCTTGACACAAGACTCCACAAATATAAAAGAACAAGTTATCCCCCAGGCATGCTAGGGGATGTTGCTGTCTCTTTTACTCTGTGGTCTCCTGCAAGCATTTAAAATAACAATGGGTCAAAAAATGTTTTCCTGCAGAATAAGCCACTTCCCTTGGCTGCCCCTAATATGGCTGTGTGTCAAAAGGATTGAGTTTGCTTTGGAACATTAGTTTGTCCCTGTTTGATAAATTGGAAGGCTCTTCAGACTTGAGAGGCAATCTCAATTTTACAGGGAAAAGCTATCCTAGGAGAAAGGAAAACAATCCCAGGTGATATTTTATTAAAATCAGTATTATAACTATTCTAGCAAAAGAATCAGTTGTAAGCAGAAAAAATACAGCCATCTGAATTAGTGTTATTTACTATGTTCACAGATGCTTCAACATTACCATATACATGACATGCCTGGGATTTTTACTGAAGTCAAAGGTATTAAATCTAGAAGAGCTGAATTTCTTGATTATTTCCAAAATAATAATCCAAAATGGGTTTATTAATATTTTAGAAATACAAGTCCCAGTTAAACCTGCAATAAGGGACCAGAGTTAAAGGGATCTGATTTGATGATAAATTACTTATGGAACTATGTGATGTGATAAACCGCTAACTCAACAAAGCCACCAACATATGATAAGAATGTTTCTTCCTTCTGAAAAGAATCATCAATCAATCTTGATTCTTAGAGGAGTGTATCTTAGATATCTCTTCTTTCTACATCCTTCTAAAATTACTTTTAGCTAAAGATAATAAGCAAAAGATAATTTTCCAGTGTCAAAGTGAAGGCACTGATGTTTTAAAGGACAGACATTGCTATGTGAGAGAATAGCTATAATCCCTCTGTTCTCGGGCAATAATCCCATGATGGCTACAGAGTCCATGGTTCAATCAAAAATGTTACCGTTACATTAAGAGGAAAGAGAAGATTTTTCTCATCATATCTTCATACCATTTAGATTCCCCAGTCATGATCGTTCATACCTATGCAGCATCTCAGTACCTAGAGAAAACAATTAGAAACAAATTGTTCTGTGGATATTCAATTTATGATGCCACCTTGTGTAGCCCCAGTTCCAAGCAGGGAAATTATTATTCATTCAATTTTCAAGATGAAAGAAGGGATCCTATGAGCACATTTATTACCCAAATTCATTTGTCCTGATGTTCAGTTCAATATGCCTTCCACTAAAGCATTTATATAGGGTTTCCATGATGTCTGTCAATATAATCTTCTTATTATTTTTTTCAAGAGATTTTTCCTATAGGGTGCATGTGATCACCAGAGAGACAGAGATAGAAAGTAAGAAATCACATCCCAGGGGGAATGGCCTTGCTACAATCCCTTCTCCTCCATTCTCCTCTTGGGTTCTTGGGCATGCACACACAAGCACCCGGTGTGAGTTTTAAGTGGCCAGGTCAGGGACTCAAACTGTGGTCAACTATGTGGGAGTCCAGATATGTAACCATTACGCTATCTACTGGCCCCAGTATAATCTTTTTGGAATTTAATTTTTAAAATTTTATTTTACACACTCAATCTCTGTACATAACCACAGTTTGTAAAACGAATTATTTTCCCAGCATAAGTATACTACACACCAGTCCAGTTAAGGACATCATTGTACACAATATCATCCACAGACAATCCTTCATTTCTGTGTCCCTCAAATATCCTGTCTCTCAATTCTTCCTCCTTTATTCCCTTTCTAACATCCTCTCAGCCTCTTCCCACACTGTCTCCAGTATCTGCAACATTCTCTATCCTTCTATATCCTCCAAAGTTTCAGTTTCTGCCATAGAGTGCAGACATATGGTATATATTAAGTGGGGATATACAATGTCTCTCTTTCATAGTCTGGCTTGCTTCACTCAGCAGTAAATCTTCCATATTTGTCCATTTTCTATCAAATGCCAGGATCTTCTTTTATTTTTATGGCTGTGTAGTATTCCATTGTGTACATGTGCCATACTTTTCAATCCATTCAATCCATTCATTTATGGCATCATAAATTGATGATTTCTGGGTTGGTTCCATGTCTTAGAAATTGTGAATAATGCCACAATAAGCATGAATGTGTAAGGACTTTGCCAACTGAACATTTTCCTATCCTTTGGGTAGATAGCCAGGAATGGAATTGCTGGAGGATCATATAGTAGTTCTATTTGTAGGTCTTTGAAAAACTTCCATATTGTTCTCCACAGTGGCTGTACTACTTTACATTCCCATCATCAGTGTAGGACAGTTCCCCTTCCATTATGGCCTTGCCAGAACTTACTATTGTTTATTTTTTTTAATCTTAGCCATTCTGACTGAATCAGGTGGTATCTTGTGGATTTGATTTGCCTCTCCCTTATGGTAAGGGATGTTAAGCATTTTTTCATATGCTTTTTGGCTGTTCGTATGTTTTCCTTAGAGAGATGGATGTTCAGCTTATTTGCTCATCTTTTAATTGGGTTGATCATTGTTTTTTCAGGTAAGCCACTTGAGTTCCCTGTATATTATGGTTACCAGTCCTTTCTCTGAGGCAGTTTGCCAATATATTCTCCCATTCCAATGGTTTCCAGTTCACTCTATTGTTTCTTTTACTGAGCAGAAGCTTCTTAACCTAATGTAATCCCATTTTTCTAGTTTGGGGATTATTGTCTATGCTTTAAGGGTCTTATTTTTTTGCCTGCTCCAATGTCTCCAAGAGTTTCCCCTGTGTAAATCACCAGTAGTTTTATAATTTGAGGTCTTAGATTTAGATCTTTATCCATTTTGAGTTTTTTTTTTATTAATAGTGAGAGATAGGGGTCTAGTTTCATCTTTTTTCTTTTTTTATTTTATTTTATTTTTTTGGAGAGGTTTTGCTATAGGGTTCATGTGCTCACCAGAAAGACAGAGAGAAACAAAGAGACAGAAAGTGAGAAATCACCCCAGAGGAGGGATGGCCACACTGCAATCACTTCTCCTCCATTCTCCTCTCGAGATCTTGGGCACACACGCACACATGCCCAGTGTGAGTTCAAGCCACTGGGTCCGGGTCTTGAACCACAGTCGACTACGTGGGAGTGAAGAGACATAGCCATTATGCCAACTGCTGATTCCCAGGTTCATCTTTATGTAGGTGGGTATCCAGGTTTTCCAGTATCATTTCCTAAAGAAACTATGTTTTTCCCACTTGATTGACTGGTGCCCTTTGTTGAAAATCAGTTGGTTGTATGTTTGGGGGTTATTTCTGGAGTCTCTATTCTGTTCCATTGGTTCACATGTCTGTTTTCATGCCAATACCATGCTGTTTTGATTATCACAGCTTTGTAATACATTTTGGGGTCAGGAAGTGAGATGCCTCCTACCTTTGTATTCTTGCACAGTATTACTTTAACAATGAGGGCTTTTATGATTCCAGATGACTTCTCTGATTGTTCTTCCTGAATCTGTGTAGAATCTCTCTTGTAATTTGATTGGAATTGCATTATATTTGAAGATTTATTTGGGTAGAATTGACATTTTGGTTATATTAATTCTTCCAATCCAGGAATATGAGATGTCTTTTCACTTTTTGTGTTATTTTCAATTTCTCTTTTTAATTTTTCATAGTTTTCCTTGTAGAGGTCTTTGGCTTTTTTCATTACATTGATTCCTAGATATTTTATTCCTCTTGTGGCTATTGTAAATGAAATTGCTTTCTTCTATTCTACCTCAGTTTGTACACTGTTGATGTATATAAATGCTATAGATTTTTGTATGTTGATTTTATCCCCTGCCACTTTACTGTATTCATTTATCACTTCCAGGAGCTCTTTTGTAGATTCTTTTGGGTTTTCTATGTATATAATTATGTCATCTTCAAACAGAGATACTTTCACATCTTCTTTGAATGCCTTTTATTTTAGTCTCTTATCTGACTGCATTAGCTAGGACTTCCAGTACTATACTGAAAAGGAAGTGGAGAAAGTGGGCAGCCAACTGTCTTGTTCCAGTTTTTAGTGGAAAAGCTTTCAGTTTTTCCTCATTCAGTATGATGTTGGCAATGGGTTTTTCATAAATAACTTTTATTTTAAGAGAGAGATTTTTTATATAAGCTGCATGTATTCACTGGAGAGAGAGAGAGGCAGAAAGTGAAATATCATCCTCTAGGGGGATGGCCATGTTGTAATCTCTTGTCCTCTATTCTCCTCTCAGGATTTTGGACATGCACACACATGCACCCAGTGTGTTTTAAGTCACTGGATCCAGGAATCGAACCATAGTCAACCAAGTGGGAGTCCAGTGATATAACCACTGCACCATCGCTGGTTTCCAATAAATGGCTATTAATATGGTGTATTACATTTATGGTTTTGTGTATGTTGAACCATCCTTGCATCCCTAGAATAAAGCCTACTTAGTCATGGTGTATAATCATTTTATATGTGTCATTGGATATGAATTACTAGTAACTTGTTGAGAATTTTTTCACTTATATTCATCAGAAAAATGGTTCTGTAGTTTCCTATTTTTGTCAAGTCCTTGTCTGTTTGGGGGATGAGAGTGATGGAGGCTTCACGAAATTAATTTGGGAGGGTTCCTTCCTTAGGAACCTTTAGAAATAGTTTGAGTAGAATGGGGTTTTGCTCTTCTTTAAAAGTTTTATGGAATTCAGGAGTGAAACCACTGGAACCTGGACTTTTCTTTGTTGGGAGGTTATTTATCACTGATTCAGTTTCATTGCTTGTTATTCAGTTTTTTTAGGCTTTCTGTGTCTTTCTGATTCAATCTGGCATTTATATGTGTCCAGAAATTTGACCATCTCATCTATGGTTTTCTTGCTTGTTGGCATATAGAAGTTCATAATATTCTCTAAAGGTCTTTTGTATTTCTGTTACAACTGTTGTAATATCTCCTGGCTCATTGAGAATTTTATTTATCTGGTTCCTTTTTCTCAATTAATCTAGTTAATAATATATCAATTTTGTTTATCTTCTTAAAGAACCAGCTTTTGGTTTTATCTATTTTCTGTATAGTTCATTTATTCTCTAGTTCATTTCTTTCTGCTCAAATTGTGATTATTTTCTCCTGGCATATGGGGGAGGGGGGGCTGGTTCTTGTTTTTCCAGTTCCCTGCATTGTATTGTCAGGTTTTCTATTTGATACCTATCTTTTCCTTTTGTGCACTAATCGATATGAACTTCTCTCTTACGACTGTTTTTGCTGTGTCCCATAGATTATGGAACTTATGTACTCATTATCATTGGTTTCAGTGAATCTTTTTATTTGTCATAATTTCTTCAGTGGTTTTGAAGTCATTCAGGAGTATGTTGTTTAGTTTCCATATGTTTGTGTATTTTCCAGGAATTTTCCTGAAATTAATTACAAGTTTAATTCCATCATGGTCAGAGAAGATGCTGGATATAGTTTCTATGGCCTGGAATTTGTAAAGGCTTATTTGGCACCCTATTAAGTGGTCAATCTTTGAAAAGGGTCCATGTGGGAGTGAGAAAAATTTATATTTTGTGGTTGTTGGGTAGAAAGTTCTATAGATGTCTGTCAAGTTCATTTCTTTTTTCTTTTGTTTTCTTTTTTTTTTTTTTTTTTGGAGAGGTTTTTGCTATAGGGCACATGTGCTCACCAGAAAGAGAGAGAGACAGAGATACGGAACACGAGAAATCAGCCCCAGGTGGGGATGGCCATGCTGCAATCCCTTCTCCTTCATTCTCCTCTCAGGATCTCGGGTACTCACATGCCTGGTGTAAGTTTAAGCCACTGGATCCAGGACTCGAACTGCAGTTGACTACATGGGAGTCCAACAACATAGCCATTACACCACCTGCCGGTCCCTTGTCAAGTACATTTCATATATGGTAACAGTCTTTCTTTCACATACTTGGGTGCTCCTGGATTGAGTGCATATTTATAAGTGTTATAGCTTCTTGGTGACTTAGCCCTTTTAGTACTAAATAATGTCCTTCTTTGTCTTTTCTAACAGTTTCTGTCCTAAAGCATATTTTGTCTGATATCAGTATTGCAACTCCAGCCTTTTTTTAATTTCCATTTGCATGAAATATCTTTTTCAGGCCCTTCAATTTAGGCTATGTGTGTCTTTATTTGTGAGGTGCATTTATCATAGGCAGCAAATAGAGGGTTTCTGGTTTTTCATTTGTTTTTTAACCATTCAGTCCATATGTGTCTTTTGATTAGAGAATTTAATCCATTAACATTCAACATTATTATCAATATTTTGTGGGTTTGTCTCTGCCAATTTGCTAACCATTTTGCTTTTTTGTTTTTGTTTTTTTGTTTTGTTTTGTTCTCTTATTTCTGTCTATCGCTCTTTAGTTTTCCTGATATAGTACTCTCCTCAGTACTTCTTGAAGAACTGGTTTAGTACTGGTGATTTTTTTCAGTTTTTTGTTCTCCAATGGGTTGGAGAACAAGAGGAGGGGATGGTAGTATAATCAGACCCTGTAGAAGATATGCATCTCTCCCTCTTTCTCTCTGTCTCTCATTCACTCTTATATGAATGCACACATACTCTATCATAATTAATAAAGAAACAAAAACTTTAAAGTATTAGTCTTTAGACTCAATGAGGTTTGAATCCTAGTTGCAACATTCTGCCAGATTGACCCATGTGGAGAGGTTCCAAGTTTGGACCTGGGGTCCTCCCTAAGTATCCCAGGCACGAGTATGCCTGTGATCTGGGCTGGCTGGGGCTGGGTGTGGATCATGGCATCAGAATCCTGTTGGGGGTGCTCTCTTTCTCTCTCTGTCTCTCTCATTCATTCATGAAAGAAACTTTAAAGTAAATAAATAAATAAAAATTAAATTCACACAGGAAAGATGTCCAAAAAAATGTGAATTTAATACTAAATGTTATGAGACATTTTAGAGTCTTGGGAAGAAAAACTAACATAAAACATGATAAAAACAGCATTGGGGGGGCGACCAGCAGTTAGTGTAATGGCTATGTCACTGGGCTCCCATGTAGTTGACCGCGATTCGAGTCCCAGCTTAAACTCATGCCAGGCCCATGTGCATGCGTGCCCAAGATTCAGAGAAGAGAATGGAGGAGGAGAAGGAGAAGGGATTGTGGCATGGCCATCCTTCCTGGGGGGTGATTTCTTGCTCTCTGTCTCTCTCTCTCTCTTTCTGGTGAGGGCATGCACCCTATAGCAAAAACCTCTCTTAAAAAAAAAACAGCATTGGAGAATGTCTCTTCTATCCTTAGATCATATTTACCTATTCTTAACCATTCTATACAAATCTTTTGCTATTAAAGTGAAAGAATATTTATTTTCTCTGTTATAAGACTTTTTTTTTTAATTTCACAGAGGGCACATGCAGTCACCACAGAGAGACAGAGAGAGAGAGAGAGAGAGGGAGAGAGAGAGAGGGGAAAAGCACCCCCTGCCAAACAAGATACATGATAGGGTCATGCCACCATCCCATCTTTTCCACTTCACCCTGTCAAGGTTTTGGGCATGCACTCATACATGCCCAGTGTGTTTCTCAACCTATAGGGGCAGGACTTGAATCCCATGATTAGCATTGTGATATCCTGCTGCCTCAACCACAGCTACCAAGTGGTAGCCCACTATTAATAACTGAACTATTTCTGAGTATTTTATTTAAGACAAACAATTAGTATTTTTAAAATATAACCTTTATACTTGGATGTATTTCAAGTTTCTGTCTTGTTTTAAAAGAAGACCTTAACTTATAGCATAGCTGAAGGCATTTAGCATTTAATTTTCTGATAAAATGACAAGGGACTGAAACAGACTACAGAAATCTTACATTAACGTGTCATGTCCAGGGATTTGGGGACTGAAGTCATGCTAGAGAGAGTGTTACTGCTAGCAGATGCTGACATACTTAGCAGCTCCTCAAACAAAATGGACATTTCTCTGTCAATATGGGCCCCTCAGCTCTGTGAAGTGTCTCAAGCAATCCCAGCTGCAGTGGGATGTGGGTTGCCAAGTGCAGACACAATCTGTCCTCTCTCCTAAAGTGAGGTTGATTCTCATTATTCTTAAGGAGTCACATGCAAGCTGTTGGTAATTTGCTCAAGTGAAGAGCAAAGCATATTGAGTGGTTGCAACATTTCACATCTCAGAGAGCAGCATTAAACCGAAGGTGCCCACAGCCCCAACTTACCAGCAGTTTCTAGATCTGTTGTCTAATAATAGTTGAGACAAAGGGAAGAAGAAAGCCTGTCACACACTCCTCACTAGTCAGACCTCACTTTTGCAACACTGAACTAACAGAAAAGGGACTGTTCAGTAATTTAGCTTCCTTCTTGCCACTGCATCTCAAAGAGGTTGACAAAGCAGCTGCTCAGGCTGCCTACTGATGGGGGCTTTGCCCTACTTCGCACACTCTTCTCCAACCCAGCAAAAGCAGAGCGTGTTAGTGTACCCGCAGGAAACAGCACGCTTCATAGAATGAAGCATTCATACAATTCAATGTGAAAAATAAATTAAAAGACATGAATGGACAACTGACAGAAGAACAAAAATAATAACAAATACATGGGAAAAGATTTGACCTCAGTGATAAGACCAGAAAACACCATGAAAAATTAAAATAAAAACTCATTTTCCACTAAGCACGTTGCCATTGAATAAAATCAGTCACTATTTTAAAAAGTAAAAAACAATCATTGATGGTGAATTTGCAATAAATGTGTAATGTTAGAACATCATTAGAAATAACAAATATCAACATAAACTTTTGAAAAGCAGTTTGTTCATAATTACTTAATGCTTTGAAAATACTCAAAAGAAAAATATTCACATTCAATAATGTTTACTACAGCCCTTTTACATAGCTAGTTCAGTAAACAAAATGAGGGGAAAGCCTAATAAGAAATACAATAGGGACCAGCAGAAGGCATAATGGTTACATCTCTGGACTCCCTCCTGGTTGACCATGGCTTAAATCCTAGACCCAGTGACTTAAAACTCACGCTGGGAATGTGTGCATGCATGCCCAAAATCCTGAGAGGAGATTAGAGAAAAAGGGACTGAGGCCTGGCCATCCCCCCTGGGGGGTGATTTCTCATTTTCTGTGAGATTTCTCATTTTCTGTGTCTTTGTCTGACCAGAAAGCACACACGCCCTGTAGCAAAAATCTCTAAAAAAAAGAAAAGAAAAGAAAAAATATGATAAAAGAATAAGGACTTAAAAATATATAAAAACTTAAAAATTCTGTTTTTAAATATTATATCTTCATTTCTATGCTTTTTCAAAATTGTAATGTAAAACTATTTCTTGCATATAAAGAAATATATGTATATGTATGTATACATATACATATATATTATATATAGTGATTACAAACACTGTATATACTTTCAAATAAAATAATTAGTACTCAAACTTGTACAATATGGTTACAATTATGCATAAAAATTCTCTGTGCATCAAATGTCTAGAGGGAAATAACCTGAAGTTTTAACAGAGGCTATTGTTTGGTAGCAAAATGCTAGGCAATATTTTTCCTATTGGGTTGTCCGAAAAACCATGATATATTTTTCTAAGTATTCTTGTGCAAAAATGTGTCATGACTTTTTTGACAACCCAATATTTTCCCTATTCTGGTAACTTTGATTTCTGCTAAATACAAGTTCATCATATTTACTAACACTATTTTCAAATGCTAAATAAGAAAAATGTCTGAATTACTATGATCATCTTTTAATTTTTTTCAACAAATAGTTATTGAATTATTTTTATCACAAAACACTAGGTATCAAAGGAGAGATAAAGACATATAAGACCTAAGACTTTTTCACACTCTCTGGAAGCTTATAAGAAATATTACAGGGTAATAGGATAGCAAAGTACAAACAAAACTCATCATAAATATAATGAATTAAATTTGTAAGTACACAGTGGCATTGTACAGGCTGAAAGATGAAGTAAATTTCATGGATTTTATCTCTTTCTTATGTATTGGTAACCTAAACAAATTTCTCCAACTAATAAGTCCACTTCTCAGACATAATCTGAACTCAAATAGGAAAACTGATACAAATCAAAAAAAAAAAAAAAAGCCATTAAGAACTACCTGTAAAGCTATACTCTGCCCTTCCCTAACCTACCTGTGGTTATCTATGAGTAATTTTATTCCTACATTATCTTTATTACCTTAGAAAGTTCTCATAAATTCCTGATCTTTGATATCATCTTGACTACAATTCCATCCACTTTAAAAATCTACTCTATAATAACATCTTTTGTGATAAGCTCAGAAAGTATCAAAGCAATGCCTTCCACTTTTAGACAGTTCTACTCATTCAACACATTTATTAAGATTTTCCAGGGGTCAAGCAAGGGAACACACTTTCTCTATCCAGGTTAAATTAAGCAAAAGCTCCTGTTCTGAAAGAGTTCCTAGACAAGGGAAACAATGGAATATATAAACTGTTCTTTGTGGTCAGGAGGTCCAAGTGCATTCCTGGCAATTATACTAAATTTCTGGGATTGGCATCAAAGAAACAGTGGCCACTTCTGCTACAGATGAGCTTGGCCAATAGTGGATGGCCCCGAAGTCAGCAGGTGGCAGAGTGGTTAAGGTGCTGGAATCCCACATGGCTACAGTTTGAGTCCCAGATCTGGCAACGTGAAATTCACACTGGGTGTGTACATGTATGCCCAAATCCCAAGAGGAGAATGAAGGAGAAGGGATTTCAGTATGACCATCCTCCCTGAGCAAAGATTTCTCTTTCACTGTTTCTCTCTGTCCCTTGGACTAGTACACATGTCCTATAGCAAAAAACTAAAAAAAAAAAAAAAAAAAAAAAAAAAAAAAGCAGATGACACTAAAATAGATTAAAGAGAAAAAAGTAAACAATAGTTAGATATCTTCAGGGACTCCTTCTTAAAGACTCAAAGATTTACAATGTACTTTTATAAAACATGAGACTCAAGTCCGTCAGTAAATGAAGCTGGTTAAGTTCATTGAAATTTTGCTCCTCTACCCCTGGTCACACCTATTTAAAGATAGGACCATTTTTTATGTTATATCTATCAACCTGCATGAAAAAACCATTGAGAAAAGCTACTCTAATCTGGCCACACATCTGAAGGAGATAACCTGAGCTTCTGAGATACTTAGTTATTACCCACTTAACATCATACTAGTAGCTGTGACACAAACAGAGTTGGAACCCAGAACTTTGAGTCATTCCAGCACTAATCCCATGTCCTGTAGATTATGGACACCAATATTCACACTTTTGTATAAATAAATAACATCACATATTTTGGAAATTGCCTAACAGAACCGGGGGGAATTTAGCATAGAGCTGGGAAATGCTAGTAATGCACAGAGTTGGCAGAAATTGTGAAGAACTAAAGTGAACATCAGCCAGCATGCAACACAAATTTAAAACGGGAAAGCCTGTAATCTCAATCTGGAGATAAGACTTAAACTAAACACTATGAAGGGGGATTGGACAAGCTGCTCCCTACGGGAGGCATGCTCTCTAAATATCTGTCAGTCTATTCAGGAGCCATATAAAATGACTTTACATGCAGGAAACCCTGCTTATGTAAAGTTGATCATCCCTGTGGAGACAATGAACAATAAAAATAGACAACAGAATCTGTCTCTGAAAACCATCTAGCTTCACAATGAGTTCCTGAGGGAGCATGTGTCCTCTACACTGCAAGTTTCATTAAAAAACAGGATAGATTATTATCTACCGGAAAGGTATAAGAAGAGTCCTGCCTAAAGAAAAAAAGATGGACTTGATAAAATTTATAATCATTCCCAATCTTCTGAGACAGCCTGTAAACCAGAGCCTGACTTTCCAGTTGTTATGCCATTCAGAGACTCTATCTCTCATTTTCTCTTCATTTTATCTTTTGATCATTCTATTATTTTTGACATCTCTGTCTATCCTATGAGGAGACATGAAAAATGAAAGAAGACTAGATACAAATTATTATATTGAGTTCCTTGCTGGAGAGATTCTTTTTTTGCATATAGAATACAATAGGGGATGGTGAAAAATGATGGTTAAAATATAATTTGGATTATATGTGCACTTTCGTATTCCATTCCTTAATCAAATAGAAACAACCTCCTGAATGTGGTGATGGTAATCACTGACCAAGCTATAGTTGAGAAGAAATGATCTACTTTATGTTCCAAACTCGAATTTTCAGAACCAATTTTTCTATTCCAAATCAAAAACCATAAAGATATGAGCCAATTCTTTTCCCTAATATATCTTCCCCATATCTCTTTTTTAGGATCTACTCTTAAAAGAATATAATTCTTAGAAAGTTTTAGCAGAGTTTCAACATGGAACTAAATTGACTACCTTTCTATTCCATTTAACTTTTAAATTAAAAGAACATAAGAACAACCATGATGCTAAAATCCATCTCATTTAAAATAAGAAGATGTATACTTTTGGTTAATCTTAATTAATTAGTACTGATGGTCTCTAGATTAATTTTGCCCATCATGAAACAAAAGGGTAGGCTGAGTTTAATACCTACAACCTAAGGATAATGCCCAAGGTGCAGAGATTTTAATGATTTTGTAAAAATCAATTTGCATCGATCAGGTTTAAATCCTTCTATGAGTACAATGCCAAACAAAAGTCTCTTAAATTAAGTATAATGAGAAAGAAGAGTCGATCTCCTGGATCCAAGTGTGCATGAAACAGATAAAAACAATGTTTCTGCAATTTGTTGTCCTGTTGAATTTTCTCAATCCTGTATTCTACATCACCCATTTACCAGAGGAAATAGAGATACCACCCCCCCCCCAAGTCCTCTTGGTGCTCATCTATGCCATGACTAGGAGACTGGCAGAACTGTGGCTCAGTCTGTGGAATTCTAGCACAGAGAATTCCCCCCAAGTTTCTCTGGACTCTGCAAATCTTCCAGTTCAGTGTAAGAACAAGAGGGAAATTACAAACAAGCTGATGTCCTTCTAATCAACTATCATTGCTCACATATAGCTCATCACCTGGATTTAGCAGCAACACTGATAGAATTATGGCCCTGAATACACCACACAAAATAATGCAAATATAGAATGGATCATCAACTATACCCTCAAACACTGAAAAGAATACCTGGGCCAATAACAAATTTAAATTATTTGTGTATATTGAGCTAAAAGACTTTGGAAAAAAGTAAAGCAAAGGTGGGGCTAGCAGATGGTGTGGTTGTTAAGGCACTGAACTCCCACATGCCTGAGAGCAGTTTGAGTCCCAGACCCAGCAGTTTAAAACTCATGCCAGTAGAATATGTGTGCGGGACCAAAATCTCAGGAGGAAAATGATGAGAAGGAATTGAGGCATGGCCATCTTTCCTAGGGAGTGATTTCCCACTTTCCTTCTCACTATCTGTCTGTCTGTCTGTCTGTCTGTCTGTCTTTCTCATGAGTACATGCATCCTACAGGAAAAACCTTAAAAGAAAGAAAAAAGGAAAGAAAAAATGAATAAAAAGGAAAAAAGCATCAATCAATCACACAGAGGGACTGCACAGCATAGTAATTAAGAACACGGACATTTGGAATCAGGCCAGATCTAAGTCCAAATTCTGACACTGACACTTGCCCTGGGACTTGGAGATTTCTTCCTGTAAAGTAGTTATGGTAGTTCCTCACAGGCAAGTGCTTATCAAATACTAGTTATTGTTACCACTATCTTCTTAACAGAAGTTTTTGGGACCACAGAAAGCCTCGTTTTTACACTCAATAATCTATGGGCAAAGGAGAGTTTTTCCTGTCCTGTAATTTAACCTTAAAATTCAATGATTCAGCACAAGTATGTGATTTTGCACATCTTAGTTTTCAGCAGAGTTAAAGTCACACTTTAGAAACCAGAATCATTTTCTAGAATGCATTGACAATGTACACTTAATTTTCAATACAACCTTCCAGCTTTGTCAGCTAAACCTAAGGAAGGGTCCCTCTGCCATGACAGGGTACTCTTCCATCCTCACTGTGGGCAGAGCTGAGGAAAAGAGAGAGTAGAGTAAAATGCAGTTGGAATCAAAGTAAGGTCTGCCTCTGCTTTCTAATTACCTGTGCTCTGGGAATGGACCTTTACTTGTACAAAAAGGAGAGGCAATCTGGACAGGGCTGAAGAAAGAACAGGAGAGAATGAATCACTACAAATTATAAACCAAAACTCAAGCTCCATGAGTGACAGTTTCTCTTGGGACTTTCCCGAGGGAACCAATTAGTGCTAGTTGTTGAGATGGGTTTGGTCATATGAGCCTCTGTGCTAACACCCACCTGTGCTCCACCTACCTCTGATAGGGTGGCTGGGCCTCTGTTAATGAGGGCTAGGACCAGCCGTCCCACTGAGAATCCTGCTAGGGAGTCCACATCAGATGTACCTTAGGGTAAGTGGCAGGGAAACTCCCTTTAATTCTATTGTGTCACTAGGAACTAAGATGTTTTAAAATAATGATTTGGCTTGTTCTTTCTGAACCTCTTTTTCTTTGTTTCTATTCAACACTGACCCTAAGACAACACTGACCACATGCTCCATGAAATTCTAATCTATTGCATTACAACTGCTGGCCTATATTCATAAATGGAAGATATGATATCCCAGGAGAAGATTACAGAACCAGACAAAGAACAAGTGACAAGAATTAGTAATATCTCCAGAATCTTTTTTTTTTTTTTTTTTTTTTTGAGAGAGAGATTTTTGCTGTAGGATGCATGTGCTTGCTGGAAAGACAAAGAAACAGAGAGACACAGAAAGCAAGAAGTCAACCCTCGGGGGCGGGGGAGGGCATGGCCACACTGCAATCCCTTCTCAATTCTCCTCTTGGGATTTTGTGCATGCATGCACATGTGCCCAGCATGCATTTCAAACCACTGGGTCCAGGACTTGTACAATGGTTGACCATGTGGGAGTCCAGTGCCTTAACTATAGACTACCTGCTGGCCCCAGAATCATTGTCTCTGGCATCAGTGGAAGATATAGTGAACATGAGCTCTACAAAACAGTTAAAGCAAAGTTTAACAACATCTGTGAAGCTGTCTAGACAAATTTCTTTTGTAATGAAATTATTCTGTGTCTCCCTACTTCAATATACAGAGCTCAGAATACCTTGTGGAATCTACCTAGTGCAATATCAGACAAACTGACCCCAGCTTTGTATCTAGTCTCCTTATGGACAACACTCATCCTCATGGAGATGTACATATCTAGTTCCTTTTATCAAACAATTAAGCAGCAAACACTGATAAAAACTTGTTACAAGCAGAGCATTATATAATACACTTTGGAAAGAAAAGAAAATTCCTCCAAGTTGTTGGCTTTGAGAAGCAAAAATGAATAAAATTATCATGTTGAGGGATACTACATGTGAAAAATACCAAACTAAAAAGAAAAAAAATTAGCATTTCTGAAAAGAAAACAAGAAGATATATGTAGAAAGGGATGCATAGAGGGAGGAAATGTGAATTTAGCTTTTTAAGTGGAGAGATTTAGCTTGAAGTAATAGGTCTCTAGATGGAAGCATAGTTTTGGAAGGGGGAATGTACAAAATATGAAGCCTAAACTATAAGACCCAATTATCTAAAAGATATCCAGAGCCCTCTCAAACTCAAATTTTCATTAAAGTAACCACAGAGAAATAAAAAAAGAGCTTTCTAAATTTTGTGTAAACCAAATTCTCTGTGACAAGATTTTGTCTTCCTGACTGAGGTAAGTGGCTCCTGATTAATCTGCTGATTTGCTGATAGAAGCTGTCTTGGCCTAGTGATAGCTAAAACATTCACCAAATCATTAGAATAAAGTCTTCCTCTTCCCACTTCCCCCATCCTCTTTTTCTCTTTTATTTGTTATAGAGTGTGTATGCTTGCTAGAAAGAGAGATAAAATGAGAAAGTATCCTTGGGGGGCATGGTCACACTACGATCACTTTTCCATTCTCCTCTGGAGATTCTGGGCATGTGCACACATGTTTCCACACTACGATCACTTTTCCATTCTCCTCTGGAGATTCTGGGCATGTGCACACATGTTTCCACACTACGATCACTTTTCCATTCTCCTCTGGAGATTCTGGGCATGTGCACACATGTTTCCACACTACGATCACTTTTCCATTCTCCTCTGGAGATTCTGGGCATGTGCACACATGTTTCCACACTACGATCACTTTTCCATTCTCCTCTGGAGATTCTGGGCATGTGCACACATGTTTCCACACTACGATCACTTTTCCATTCTCCTCTGGAGATTCTGGGCATGTGCACACATGTTTCCACACTACGATCACTTTTCCATTCTCCTCTGGAGATTCTGGGCATGTGCACACATGTTTCCACACTACGATCACTTTTCCATTCTCCTCTGGAGATTCTGGGCATGTGCACACATGTTTCCACACTACGATCACTTTTCCATTCTCCTCTGGAGATTCTGGGCATGTGCACACATGTTTCCACACTACGATCACTTTTCCATTCTCCTCTGGAGATTCTGGGCATGTGCACACATGTTTCCACACTACGATCACTTTTCCATTCTCCTCTGGAGATTCTGGGCATGTGCACACATGTTTCCAGCATATTTTTCAAGCCACAGGGTCTGGAACTTGAACTGTAAAGATGGCCATGTGGGATCCAGCCACCCTAACGATGATGCCACTAGCTGGCCCCTCATCATCTCTCGGTCGCAGAGAGCAGCTTTCTTGCTTGCTTGTTTACTTGCTTTCTTTCTTTCTTTCTTTTTCTTTTTTTTGGAGAGGTTTTTGCTATAGGGTGTGTGTGCTCACCAGAAAGACAGAGAGAGACAGAGAAACAGAAAGTGAGAAATCACCCCTGAGAGGGGATGGCCGTGCCACAATCCCTTCTCCTCCATTCTCCTCTCAGGATCTTGGGCACATACGCACACGTACCCGGCGTGAGTTTAAGCCACCAAGTCTGGGACTCAAACCATGGTCGACTACATGGGAGTCCAGCGACATAGCCATTATTCCATCTGCTGGTCCTGAGCAACTTTCTTTTTAAGCTTACTGGGAAATGAACTGGGATTTTTCAAAAGACGTGAAACAGTTCCCAAATTAAGCAGTAACTGGCAATGTTCACATCAACAAAAGCACATTAATTTGACCCTGAGCTGGTACTGGACTGGGGGTATGGATTACATCTTCAGGATCCATTCTCTCCCTTAGCTTGTCTGGAATACCTCTGAGGTTGAAAGAACTTGGGGACATTAGAAAGGAATCACACATTCTGCTCACATACCTCATTCCCATCTAGATAATGAAGTGATAGAATTTTACAGCTGATAAGAGAGAACATTTATTGCAGCCTTTAGTTAGAAAAAGCCTTTGGAATTTACTTATTCGTTTACTCAACAGATATTTATCAAGTAGTTACAAGCCAGGTATCACTGTGCTAGACACCAAGGATACTGTGACCCAAATTACAGGCATGCTTCCTGCTCGGGACAGTTTACAGGAGTGAGGACAAGTAGTTGGAAAGCAGTACATGCTAAGATTGTAGAAAAATTAAATTTAATGAGTTTTGATCACCTCTCTTTCACTCCATTGGTGAGAAAGGGATTCCTACCCTAGAGATTTAGGAATGGCCAAACACAGGACACCAACACTGGACAGGCGCAATTAACAAGTTTATCAGTCACATATACTCATAGCTGGGAGGACAATGCACACCTCTCATGCACACACAAACTACATGTGGTGTGCACTCAAGACCAGTGAGAACAAGCAGGGGCTGTGTGAGACAGGTTTTATAATAACAAGAGGCGAGTTACACTTAGCTCCCATGAGAGGGTCTAACTGGTTTGTTTGAATAATTTCACAGACTGTCCGGGCATGACCCAGGAATAAGCAGACACTATGCCTGGTCCCCATGAGAAGGAAGGATGTTAGGCTGGGGGACTGTACTTATAAAAGCAAAATGGAGGGCCAGGGGGGGAGGGCTTGTGGTAAGGTCTTTCAAGACCTTTAGTTTTATGAGAAGTCAAGGTAGCACTTAATACTGAACCTTCATTTCAAACTTTATCTCACACAGTGGAATAGAACAGTTCATAGGTTGGCACAAGATCTCACCCCTGGAATTCATTCAGAATGTCTTAGCTAGTAGGAGTCCAGACCCAGAAAGTTTCCTTTTTCTATTCCACTCCTCCTATCTTCCATATGGTAAAACAGTTCAGGCACACAAAAGATGCACAATGTGTTACTCACATGTGTCTCAGGTCTATTGTCAACACCCTGCTCTTCCCTAAAGTGCTATACTTGCTCTGGGATGCCCCACCTCCTCACACTGAGTGCTGAGCAGGGCAGATAAAGACTAGGTACTCCTTGAAGCAGGCTCTCCGACAACTGTATTCCATTCAAAGTGAATAAAGACATAAAGCCCCGTTTACATCAGTGAACATAACGTCACCAGAACAGAAGTTACACAAGTGCAGACAGAGCTGGGCCCTCCCGAGAGAGCAACAGCTTGGGAGAAGCACCTGTCCACAGACAAAAGAAGAGGGTGCTTTTTTACAGGGCTGGCTGAGGAGAGGGCAGGAAGTGGGACGCTAGATACAACGGGAAGAAGGAGCAGATGTGTGACAAGAGTTGGGGGCCACTGTTGTAGCTTAAATGCAACCTTACCGTCTGTAAGTGTCACGGGGAAAGAGAAAGCAGAAAAATGAGCAGGAGAAGTTAAGTCTATTCAAGGAGTGCTAACACGCTAACACTCTGCTTCCCTACAGCAGGATATTGGAAAGGCCCGTGAAAGCAGACTCTTGAGAGACATAGAAAGTAGAGTCAGACTATTTTTTATGAATTTTATAAAGAAGAAAATCTTAAAGTTCAAGAGTCTGGCAATCTAAAATTGTTGCAGAAGGAAAAGGTCAGCTTTCTAATAGAAAAGTGCTAGCTGGTATCTTTCTAATTTGCTCACTTTTCTTCCTTGGCATGCTGCATCATTGACAGATTCCAAAGGCAAGGACTACTTCACCCTTGTGTGGCAGTACGTACCTGGGAGGATGCTTGCAGGTAACTTGGGAGGGGCAGGAGACTAAGTGATCTCTAGGCTTCTGATTCCCAAACGCTGACAGCATCTACACGTGGCTGTAACACTGTATGCATCAGCCCTCCCTTTCTTTTCTGGGCCCAAATCTAGGTGGCTGTATGACCTAACTCAATAAATGGTAAGAATTTCTTTCTAAGAGGGTAGGAGGAGGACATCTGAGTCACACCCATCTTACTGTCTTCTCAGGGCTTTCCATGACATATAAATAAGTTATAGAACAGGTTTTTCTCTTGCATCCCATGCTCAGTTAAAAAACATGACTATGTTTTCATATGCAACCAAATGGTAATGTCCAACCATCGCTTAGAGCAGACCTAGAGGATTAAAGAAAATCATGTGGTTTGACTGGCCTCATAGCCTGGTGGTTCAGGAGGGTAGATCCCACTTGGCAACCATGGTTTAAGCCCCAGCCTTGGTGGCTTGAAAAGTGTGTCCCAACAAGATAGAGAAATGGAGGAGACGGGGTTGCAGCAAGACTATGCCCCACTGAGGGTGCTTTCTCCCTCTCCTTCTCTCCCTCTCTCTTTCTCCTCTCTCCTCTCTCTCTTGGTGAGTACACACAGCCTCTGACAATTAAAGGGGGGAAAGAAAGCATATGGGTATTATCATATCCCCATGCGGTTTCTGCCCAGACTGCTCAGGGATTATTTTGCTCTTTCCTTCCATCGGGCAGATCTTATTAAAATGACAGCTGAAGAGGACTTAACCATGTGACAGAATAAAGCACTATGCAAAAAAAAAAATATAAACTAGTAATAAGGACTTTAAACTGCGTGTATGTTTTGATTCCAATTGCATAAGAAATATAATTGGAAGGAAAGGACTTGGAAAAAATACAATATATAAGCAAAGAAACAGAGGAGAAGAAATTGTTACCAGGGCCAGTTACCATGTATTGCAGATTTTACAAGTTGTTTTATGTGTGTATGTTTGTACGTAGGTGTACATTCATATCTTTCTGTATTCTCTAATTTTACTAATAAGATTACAGTAGATACACAAAATATTTAAAACATACAGATATGTAAAAGATAATTAGACTACTTCAAAATAATATATCACCATACAATCTCTCTGATATAGATGAAAAACAAGCTTCAGCCTGGAAGCAGAAATACTAAACTGTCTTTAACAATGTGTCCTTGAGCAAAACACTTACCCATTGGGCCTCAGTCTCCTTGCCTGTAAAATTAAGGACACTAATACCTGCTCAACAGGGTTTTCCTAGAGTTCAGTGTTAAAACACCCGTGAAAGTCCCTCACTCAGGACTGGCACTTGGAAACACTCACACATATCCATTTCCTTACCGTTTATATAACTCCTTTGTTCACTCAAGGACTCAGTACTGTTTTGATTTGGAGCTCTCTGCAGAGATTAGATTGTGGAGGGCTTAACAATTTGCGTGAAATTATCAGACAGCTGTTTGCTGGCTAGATCTGTTTACTGGCTTTATTGCACCAAAGAGAACACTCCTCCTTTATTTGTAAAATCTGCTGTGTATAGCAAGATTGATCAGGGCCCTGTGGGACTTTCTGACAAACGAAGGGCAACCCTCATCCATTCCAAATCCAAGGCTGGCTCGGCAGTATGTGTGGCTCTTGGTGATGGTGTTTTTCCCCCACTTACTGACTAACTTAAGGCTGTGAAAGAACAGAGTCATCTAATGCCAGGACAAGGCAGCATTTTCCCATCCCTCACTTTATAGGTCATGCAGGTGCCAGGCAGGGAACTATTACAGTGCCTAGTACAGAGAGAGAGAGAAAGAGAGACAGACAGACAGAAGGAAAGAGAGAGCAGTTGATTCACTCTCTGTCATCATCAAACTGGAGATCATATAAGGGATACTGCCAGGTAACAGGGAAAAAAAAGAAAAACATTCTCAAAGCAGAAGTCTTTATCACCCCCATACACAATAAACCATAAACTGTTGAGGGAACATATTTAAGAATGTAATGTATTCAGAATTCAAAACACTGGGACACACATATCTGCTGAAGTCTAGGAGCCACCTCTGACTTGGAAGCCATTCCTCTTGGTCTTCCCAATAAAGGCTTATCTTTACAGGAAGGAGTTTTGGTGCCACTCCCAAGAACAACAGCAGCAACTACAACAGATGAAGTTCCACATAAGTAAAGAGGAACCTCTTCAGGTGATGTGGGCCTGGTGTCTCATACATGTAGCAATTTACAGAGTGTACACAGGTGCTTCATGACTAGAGGAATGCTTGCAAGGTGATCTCAAGGAAGGTACAAGTCCGCAACATTAGTATTAGAAGAAAAGCTGGGAACCTAAGATCTCTCTAGCCCTGACTTTGCTTCCTGCCTCCTGTGGGAAAGCAGGCATAGTCCCTAGTCCTTCATTATCTCCTAAATGAGAGCATTATACATACTGCGGAATCATTCTAATCTGAGGCCCAACATTCTATTGAAATTATATGCTGGGACCAGCAGTTGGCATAATGGCTATGTTGCTGCACTCCCACGCAATCAATGATGGTTCAAGTCCCAGACCCAGAGGCTTAAATTCACGCTGGGCACGTGTGTGTATGTGCCCAAGATCCCAAGAGGAGAATGGAAGAGAAGGGATTGTGGCGTGACCATACGCCCTGGGGGTGGGGGTGATTTCTCACTTTCTGTCTCTCTGTCTGTCTGGTGAGCACGTGCCCTATGGCAAAAAAAAAAAACCTTTCCCCACCAAAAAAATGTATATGCCAAATTTTGTGCCTATGGGCAGTTTATTTTTCTGAGAAAAGTTTCTTATCATTCATTGAATTTTCCAAGAGACCCATAATCAAAAATGCATTGAGAATTAAACTACAGGATGCATAAATTTCCTTCCAGATCCCAATTGTTACAGCAAATTTTTCTAATTATAAAAATAATACATGCTCATTATAGAAACATTTAAAAAAGAAAAAAAATCCAATGATTGGGTCCTCCAGAAATAATCACTGCTAACAGCTGCAAGAGGATTTCAAAAAGTCTGTGGGGAAGAAAAATGGAAGTAAAACATGAGTTTAACTTGGTGCAAAAATATTTTTTTGAAATTCATCCATAGATTTTTTTGGGGGGGGAAGAATATGCATTTTCTATGAACTTTTTAAAGATCCTTTGCATAGACATATAAATATTTCTTGTATTTTGTATTTACACGTCATAGACAGAGTAATGCTTGCTAAATTCCACATTCTCACACATTAGAAATTTTCCAAAATCAGAGTCTGTTAGGGTTACATATTTCACCATAAGAATTTAATTATATTTTATTCTTGTTGGATGTTCCGTCAATTTTAAAGTTTTGACATTATAAACGATCCTTCTGTGAACATTCTTGAGAATCAAATTTTGGTTACTGTATTTTGAGAGATAATGAAGATCTACTAAAAATTTTTGAGTAAGAAAACAGCAGCATTTCCAAAACTAGGATCCATTGTATCGCATGTTGACCATAGTTAATAACGTATTGTATACTTGAAAATTGCTGGGACCAGCTGGCGGCATGGTGGTTAAAGCAACGGGATTCCACATGGTCAACTGTGTGATAAGAGTCCAGGACCCCACAGTGTGAGAAACATACTGGGCACATGTGCAGGCATTCCCCAAACCCCCCAAATCATGAAAGGAGAAATGGAAGAGAGAGGATTACTGGGCAACCACCCTCTCTCTCTCTTTCCAGTGAGCACATATGCCCTCTAGCAAACTAAGAAAAAGAAAAGAAAATTACTGAAAAGAGTAGGTCCTAAATATTCTCACCACACAAAAATGTAAGTATGTGAGGTGAAATTGAATCAGTTAACCTGACTCAATCATTTCATAATGTATGCATACACCAAAACATTACATTGTGCACTATAAATGTATCAATTTGGTCATTTATATATTTAAAATCTGGGTGAGAAGCTGTGATGGGGGAGGAAATAGCAAAATCTGTATTGAGGAGATAAACTGAAATAGGGAAACTAAAGTCTTGGTGACAACATAGAAGATTATCATCTGAGAAACCAAACCATGGAAGAGACAATGAGACTGGACATGAAGTGTCAGATATAGAACACATACTAAAAGGAAATTACCATGACCAGGAGTCAGTGTTTCAGAGGAAGAGAGCAGAGTCAAAAAATTAAACTGAATTTCTAACCTTCATGATCAGAAGAATGAATATACCATTAGCTAAAGGAAATAAGGAAGAAATCTGGTGTAGAGATAGAAAGATGAAGAGTCATCTCCATTGGGGCTGGCAGCTGGCATGGTGGTAAAGGCATTGGAATCCCACCCAGCCAACCGCAGATCTGGACCGGTGGCTTGCTTTCTCACTTTCCCTCTCTCTGATCAAACTGGAAAATAATAATAATAAATAAAGTTAAATAAAATAAAAATAGTCATTCCCAGAGGTCATCAAGATTATTTTGTGATTATCAAAAAAAAATAATTACAGGGGCCAGCAGGTTGGCATAGTGGTTAAAGGGCTGGACTCCCATGTGGTCACAGTTTGAGTCCCTTTGAAACTCAGACCAGGCATGTATGTGGATATGCCCCAAATCCTGAGAGGAGAATGGAAGAGAAGGGCCTGTGGTGACCATCCCCTAGGGGATGATTTCTCATTTTCTGTCTCTCCAGTGAGCACATGTGCCCTATGGCAAAATCTCTCAAGGAAAAAGAATTTTTAAAAGCATCTGATCACTGAAGACACTACTCTGCAGTAACAAACTAGAATTGAGAGTCAAGAGAATGCACTGGTACAGCATCTTTAGTTCTTGCATATTAAAATCGGATTAATTAGGTATTAGTAATGAATATCATGGAAAGTATACAAGCTAAACAATTTGCTTCATTCAGACCGGAATAATTTTCATAATCAGGACTACTAACCAGAATGGTAATGTTTTTAAAGACTATACCATGTTTTCATCTTTATCTCTATTGTTTTGATCTTTTCTTTCTATAGATTATTCCATGAGAATGGAGGAGAAGAGGTTATGGCATGGCCATTCTCCTGGAAGTGATTTCTCCCTTTATGTCTCTCTGTCTCTCTCTGTCTCTCTGGCAAGTGTGTGCACCCCATAGCAAAAATCTCTTAAAAATAAAAAGAGTGACAAAACATTCCAGAGATCATGATCTATGCCCCAACTGCAGGTGAAGGTAAAACCCAAGATGAACCTTGTAAAATAGGAGTTTAATAAGCAAAAGAGGAGAATAAAGAAATGGATTTGAGAGTGATTTCTGGTTTGGAGTGCATAAGCAAAAGCACAGAAGCAAGAATAAACATATCCATTTCCCAGAAAGAGAGGTATAATCCAGAGTAAGAGATCCCACTGGAATACAGTGGGCTAGGTTCCCCCTACAGAAAAAAAATTGACATCAATTTGCACTGAATGTAAGGGATTTTTACATGGAAGTCAGCATTGAAACTGTGCTAAGCAGATTGCTAAAGACAATGATGGATAAAAGAGAGATCAGAAGATGTTGAAACTCAGATGGCCTCCCGGATGTAGTATTCTAGTGAAACGCTGACAAAGGCCTTAGAGATGGTGGCCAGAATATCTGTCACCAACGCATATTCTTATTCACTCACTGTGTATTTACTAAGCTTTGGCTTATGTTACAAAATTTTCTAGGCAAAGATGCACATAGGAAATGAACTACAATCTTTTTTTTAAAGAATTATTTTATTAATTAATTAATGCTTCAGGTTCGGGGCTCGAACTTCAGTCAGCCATGTGGGAGTTCAGCGCCCTCAACCACCATTCCACCATGCCAGTCCAACAGAACTGCGATCATTTTTGTTTGTTTGTTTGAGAGGTTTTTGCTATAGGGCATGTGCGCGCACCAGAAAGACAGAGAGAGACAGAGAGACAGAAACCGAGAAAGTACCCGCCAGAGGGAATGGCCACGCCACAATCCCTTCTCCTCCGTTCTCCTCTCGGTATCTTGGGCACGCACACACATGCGCCCAGCTTGAGTTTAAGCCACCAGGTCTGGGACTTGAACCATGATTGACTACATGGGAGTCCAGCAACATAGCCATTATGCCAGCTGCTGTTCTCAAACTGCAATCTTTTAAACCAAATGTTTTCATCAAAGTTTATAATTCCAGCTCCTGAAAGAAGGGATAACACAGATCTGCAGATCTTTTCAAACAGGGATGATAATGGGATCAGAAAATTCAGTCTGAAGAGAAGTGAAACCAAGGAAGGCATCTGTTCAGAGGCAGTATGTTAGCAAAAAAAGAGCAAGAATTTGATTCTTGAGAGAATGGAAATAAACTTTAAGCAGAGGCATTTCCTCTTCACAGACTTGAAACCTACAGAAAAAAAAAAGATGATGAATATGGAAAAATGTATCCAGCTTGAGGTGGAGAGAAGGTTTGGAAAGGTGAGCAAACATCACACCATTACTAAATTCTGAGTGATATTAAGAAGTTTTGACTAGGGAACCAGCAGTTAGGGTAATAGCTGTGTCGCTGGGCTCCCACGTAGTCGACCGCGGTTCACGTCCCGGACCCGGTGGCTTAAAACTCACGCCAGGCGCTTGTGCGTGTGTGCCCAATATCCCGAGAGGAGAATGGAGGAGAAGGGATTGCGGCATGACCATCCCCCCTGGGGGTGATTTCTCACTTTCTGTCTCTATGTTTCTCTCTGTCTGGAGAGCACACGCACCCTATAGTGAAAACCTCTCCAGAAAAAAAAAAAAAAAAAAAGAAGTTTTGACTTAACTCAGAGCAATGAATAACTACTGAAGAGTTTTAAAGATAAGTGGCACCATAAAGACTCTGGATGCCGTATGGAAAATGAACATTAGAAATCCACACTAAAGGTTAGCAAATTATAGCAGCAATTTAAGCAAGAGATGTTGAAGACTTGCACCAGAGTAGTGGGAAGGATATAGTGAAAAGTGGATGGATTCAGGAGTGGTAGAATTCACAGACCCCAAGAATAAATTCCATTGACAGATGGAAAGAGGGAAGAGTCAACAAAGACTCCAAAGTTACTTACCACTGAAAGAGTGCAGGAGGAAAAGCAGATGTGGTTGGAAAGATGAGTTTTATCCTGAGCACACTGAAATTGAAATGACTGTGAGAAATCTACGGAAAAATGTCCACTAAGTGACTGATCCAGAAAGCTGGTTTGAGGATGTAGAGATGACATTCTTAGCACATCAGAGCTTCTTGATAGCATTAGAATAGATGAGCATGCCCAGTCAGAATGTATGAAAGGAGACAAGATGCTCTAAAGATATTGATCTCAAGGCATTGTCTGCAGAAGATGGTGAAAAGATCCAAGTTGCTTTAAAGGAAAAGAGTCTAACCCTCCCCAATGAATAATTCACCCCATCAAATAATTTTTTCTTATAAATCTCCATATTTAGTAATTTCATATATATACATGTGTGTATATACACACATATGCATACACACATATATACATGCATGTATATGTATACATGCATATGCATATACATATACATGTGTATAGATACCTATATGTATGCATGTGCATACACGCACATATATATGCATGTATGTGTGTATATATGTATATGCATGTATGCATGTGTGTATGTAATAATATGCATATGTATGTATAATATATGCATATGTATATAATATATAAAATATACATATGTGTGTGCATGTATATGTATGTGTATACATATACGTACATTACACACATGTGTATATGCATATGTGTGTGCATATAATGTGTATGTATGTATATGCATATATACACATATATACACACACCACACACACACATTTTTCCATTGTTATGGAAAATGTAAGTATGGAGAGAAACAGATCTGGGCGCAGTAAGTCACAGCAGAATGTGGGGGCAGAAACTACAAGCACTCCAGACCCACTGACTCCTGTGCCCCACATGGGGCATGCAAAGCAGCCCACCTAGCCCTTCTGCTCCACCATTCCAGGACAGGTCACTAAAACTTAGTGTACTCCAGAATTATTTTCAAAAATTCTGCCAGAAGTCTCCTGTTCTATGTACGTCCCCAGGATCAGGATTTCTCTTCCTCTGCTGGAATATCGAAAAGCTCTTTCTCTTGTGGGTCCCCTTGCTAAAAACTTCCTTCATTTTGTATATGCCTCAGCAATAAACTTTTGAATTGCCAGGAAATGGAAGTCCCATTGTCCCAAATGGCCAAACTGCATTTTAACAAATCAGAATAGTATTTCTATTGTGAATGACTTTCTCCACATCTCTTCACTTGGTAGTCTTTGATTCAACACCTCTGAAGTACCTACAGGTTTTAACTTAAAGCTTTCACACAAGAAATATAGTGAAAAGTATTTTCTCTAGCATTTATTATTTGATCCATCAACTAATTTTTTTTTTTTTTTTGGAGAGGTTTTTGCTATAGGGGGTGTGTACTCTCCAGAAAGACAGAAAGCAAGAAATCACCCCCCTAGGGGGGATGGCCATGCTGCAATCCCTTCTTCTCCATTCTCCTCTCGGGATCTTGGGCACGCACACACGTGCGCCTGGCATGCATTTAAGCCACCAGGTCCGGGACTCGAACCACGGTCGGCTACATGGAAGTTCAGCGACACAGCCATTACGCTAACTGCTGGTCCTCCACCAACTAATTTTGATTTGAGAACAAAAAGCAAAACCTTGCAAGATGGTGAGTCAGACAAACAGGAATAAAAAGGAACAAGATGAAGATATTAAGCAGGAAGTTAATCATTGGTTCTAGAAAATAAAGGATAAAATAATCAGAAGTGGGCTTGGGCAACTTAGGAGCAAGTCAGTGATCATCCCTTTGAACAGAGTAAGGGGTATGTGCTCTTCAGTGACTCCTTCATCTCAGCTGCGGAAAACCTAAGACAGAGCATTCCAGTGTCAGTGTCACTGTCACTGGTTACTGGCAGTCTCACATGGAGCTATCTAGACTAGCTGTCCTCTGCCTTGGCTGGCTTTTTTTTTTTAAAATGTATGTGTCCAGATGTCCTGTGGTTCCTTATTCAAACTGTGATCCTCCACCAATAGTAGTATCATGCAGGAGAGTCTGTTAATAAGAATCTCAGGCCCCATACTAGACTTGGAACCAAAATCTGCATTTTTATAAGTTTCCCCAGCAGTCCAGCCATAGGGGAAGGAAGTGGAACATCAGTGCACATTCTAAGAGCCAATTGGGGCGCTCAGGGTTTGGATCCTAGTTCAACCTACACGTGTCAGACATACCTGTGACCTAGATTTCTTGAAGGCTGGGGGGATGTTCATGAGGAGATCCTGTCTAAAGTTCCCTGTCTCTTTTTCAATAAACTTTTAAAAACAATAGACTGCCCTGCCCCAGACCTTTATATGTGCATTAAGGTTTGAGGCATACTGTCTCAGAACTATTCGAAGGACTTATTAAGAGATGGATTGCTGGTTCAGGGGTAAGGCTTGTGACTTTGCATTTCTAGTGACTTCCCAAGAGATACTGATGCTCCTGCAGGCTGAAACTATATTTTGAGAATTTCTGCCATAGACAAATTAAATTGGAATCTCCCTGGATGGAACCCAGCATATTCTAAAACTCTCTCAATGATTCCAATTTGCAAGCAAGGTTAAGTATGACTGGTAGTTCTTTTTTTTCCCTTTTTTTTTCTGTTCTTGATTATTTTAAATAAGCAAATGAATATGAAAAGCAGCTCAGCTATCCCTCTGAACACTAGCTTGAACTCATGATTAAGCTGTTCTGTAATAGATGATGAATTTTGATTAATCAAAGGAAAAGGAAAACTGCTGCTTCATTCTTAATGACTTATTTCCAGACACATGTTTGGTTATGGTTGGAAAATGTCACTTTTAACCATTACCTTAATCATCGCAGTAACCATCAATTTATTAATTTTATTTTCTGGTGATTTAAAGGGATAATGGCATTTTCAAGGCCACTGTATGATTTTTAAAACATATTCTGGCAGTGAAGGGGTGCTAGAGGCCAGGGAAAAAGTAACAGAATGCTCTGCAAGGTTGACCTATGTGAGCAGGTTCCAGGTTTGTATCTAGGGACTTCTGTGAATATGCTGGGCACACATGTGACATGATCTAGGGGTAGCTCGGCCTGGGATGAATGGCAGTGTCAAGACTCTTTTGGGATGCTGTCTCCCTCTCATAGAGAAAATGAACAAACATTCTCTAAAAATTAGAATTTTTAACAGATGTAGTACTATATAAGTCATTGTTCTCCAGTTACCAAACCCAATTCTTGGGGTCAGCAGATGGTGCGGTGGTTAAGTCACTGGACTCCTACATAGCCAACTACGGTTAAAGTCCTAAACTTGGTGACTTGCTTTCTCATTTTTCCCTCCCTCTCTCCCCATCTCTCTGTCTCTCTCTGGTGAGTACACATGCCCTATAGCAAAATAAAAAAATAATAAAGTGATTTACATGCTTAAAATCCATTTTTTCTTTTTTTTTTGCTTTGACTTTATTTTTATCATCATCTTCTAGGTCCTTGAGGTGGAAGTTTAGGTTATTGACAGAGACGTTCTTCTTTTTTAATGTAGCACTTAGTGCTATCAATTTCTCTTCCACCACTACTTTAGTTGTGGACCAAATTTTATAGTGGGTTTTTACCTTTATTCAGATCAATTTTTTAAAATTTACCTTAAGATTTATTCATTGACCCATGAATTCTTTAAAAATGTATTGTTTAGTTTCTAAGTGTTTGGATGATTTCCTCTACTTGATTTATGGTTTGATACTGTCATGGTAAAAAAAAAACAAACACTCGTATGATTTAAGGGTTTTCTTGTTTTAGATTTTTTTAATGGCCTTTTAAAGTCTTTCATGAGTAAATTTTGTACACACTTGAAAAAAGTGTATATTTTACTGTTGAGAAGAATGTCCTCTAAGTCTTGGTTAGATCCAGGTGGTCAGTGGTGTTGTTGATTTCTCCTATATTCTTGATAACACATGAGGGGACCTCAAAGAGTTCGTTGAAAAGTGGAATTAAAATAAAATATAAAAGTAATGTTTCAAAAAAAGTTTCATCAAGCTCAAAAACTTTTATTAACATTTATGTCAGCTATTTGGTGCATCTTGAAAGATGAAGATCCCTAAATTGAAGGGTCCTGAGAATTTAACTATATCAAGGTAGTCCCTTTTGCATTATTAACTGAAGAAAAATGAGTACCTTTTAAAGACTTTTTTTTTTACTACTAGAAAACACAAAGAAGTGAAAAGGAGTCAAACAGGACTACTAGGTGGATGCCTAATGATTTCCTGTTCAATTCTGGCAAAACTGCCCTTGTTTGATGAGAGGAATGAGAAGGAACACTTTCACGGGTCAATACTCTCTGCTGAAGTATTGCAGAGTATTCTGTGGAAGCATTTACTAACTTTCTCAAAATAAAAAGATGTTATAATTCTTTGATCCTCCAGAAAGTCAACCAGCAAAATGACTTGAGAAAACTAAAAAACTGTTGCCATGACCTTTGCTCTTGACTGAACCACTTCTACCTCTTGGTAGCCAAGTTCTTTGATTGTGCTTTGTCTTCAAAGTCATACTGGTAAAGTTATGTGACTTCTGTTACAGTTCTTCAAAGAAATGTCTCAGGATCATGATCCCACTTGAAAGTTTCCATTGAAAGCTCTGCTCTTGTCTGCAGCTGACCTGGGTGCAACAGTTTTAACATTCATTGAGCATGTGTAAGTTGAACCAATTGAAACCTATGCAGTGTTAGCTGCTGTTTCTGTTGTTAATTGTTGATCCTCTTCAGTTATGATACAAACAAGATCATTTTTTTTTCTCACAAACTGATGAGGACAGTCTACTTTTGCAGCTAGGATCTTCAACAAGGCCTTATTTCTTCTTAAATCACGTTATCCATTTGTAAAATGCTAGTTTCTTTGGAGGCATTGTCCCCATAAACTTTTCATAAAGTATCAAAATTATTTCACTATTCTTCACCAAAGTTTCATCATAAATTTGATATTTGTTCTTACTTCAATATTAGCAGAATTCATTTTGCTCTGAGAAGGCTCTTTTCAGAGTGATGTCCTATGTTTTCAGTAGCTCAACTCAGATCATATTCAGACATGTTATAACAAATGTTTATCAGCTTATTTTGTTGCAAGAAAATTGAAATCAATGAATAGTTTTTTTATAATAAACATTTTCTATGACCTTTTCAAATATCTCTTATAGTGTTTAGTTGTTTTGTCAATAGTTGGGATATACATGCCGAAGTCTTCAACTGTAATTGTGGATTTTTCCATTTCTCCTTTCAGTTCTCAGTTTTTCTTCCATATTTTTAGCTCTCTTTTTGGCTGCATGTACATGTTGGATGCCTTCTTAGTGGACTAACTCACCATTTTCTAATGTCAATTGTCACTGATAATTTTCTTTGTTCTAAAATCTACTTTATCTGATATTAATTTAACCGCTTCTCCTTTCCTTTAATTAATATTAACATAGTATTTTTTCATCTTTTCATTTTTAACCTACTTGGACTTAAAGCAAGTTATCTATAGATAGCATATAGTTGGGACATAATTTTTATCCTACAATGCCAATCTTGGATGAGTTGGGAAGTTTTGTTTATTTTTTTAATAGTCTTGATTTTCTCCCTTTTCGACATGCATTTTTATTTTTATTTTTTACATATGTTTAAAATATACAAAATGATGCTTTGATATACATATCCACAGTAAAATATTTATTACAGTCAAGGGAATTAGCACATCTAATAGGAAAAAAGTGATAGATTTTCCTCTAAGTTTTGGTACAAATTGAAGGGACAAAGATTCCACTCCTATTCAGTATGGACCTATCAAGATAAACCAGATAAGAAAAGGCTATAAAAGGCATCCAAATTAGAAAGGAAGAAGTACAATTATCCCTATTTACACATAACATAATACTATATGTATTGTAGAAGACCCTAGAGAGTCCACAAAACCCTTTAGAATTAATAAATAACATACATGTACTAGTGTCCAACACCAACAAAATAGAAGACTGGAAGAAAGGGATCATGGCATGAGCAGACCCCATGAAGGGTGCTTCTCTGTCTCTCTGGCCCTCCCTCTCTCCTTTTTTCCCTCCTTCCCTCCTGTCACTAACAGGAGCATACACACACTCTCATGAATAAATATAAATAAATTCAGTAAAGTTGCAGGAGACAAAAGTGACATACAAAAATTTGTTTCATTTCTTTACATCAATAGCAACCTATCTAAAAAAGAATTTGAGAAAACAATCCTAAAAAGAAATCAAGAAAACAATCATATTTACAATAGCATTAAAAAAAGAATACTTAGGAATAAACTTAACCAAGCAAAAATGCTTAGGAATAAACTTAACGAATAAGAGTGGGTCCAGTTTTTCTCTATTGTTTGCCTAGAATATAGTGGTTATTATCTAAGAGTTTCCTATCTTACTAACCTAACTAACCTTACTAACTAAAACATTAATGAAAGAAATCAAAGATGACACAAATAAAGGGAAAGCTATCCATGTGACGGATCTGAATCATTAATACTGTTAAAATAACTACAAAGATTTTGCTTACCAAAACAACCTACAGATTCGATGCAACTCCTATCAAAATCCCAAGGAAATTTTTCTCAGGGAAAACAGCTCTAAGATTTATACAGAACTACAAATAACCCCAAAGCACCAAAGCAATCTTGAGAAAGACAAAATCCAAAAACAAAAAGCTGAAGCCATCACATTTCCTGATGTCAAAGTATATAACAAAGCTATAGTAATCAAAACATTATAGTATTGCAATAAAAATAGAATTGTAGACCAATGGAACAGAATAGAAAACCCAGAAACAAGTCCAGTAATATAAAGTTAATTAATTCTCTCCTTTTTTTTAAGAGAGAGATTTTTGTGATAGGGTACATGAGATCACCAGAGAGACAGAGAAAGATGGAGAGACAGAAAGTAAGAAAGCACCCTCTAGAGAAGATGGCCACATCATAATTCCTTTTCCTTCACTCTCCTCTTGGGATTTTGGACACAAATACACATATGCCTGGCAGAAATGTCAACTAATTTCTAACAAGGGTACCAAGAAAACACCATGGAGAAATAATAGACTCTTCAATAAGTGGTGCTGGGGAAAGATTGAATACCCACGTGCAAAAATATGTAACCCTTCTTTTACACCATATACAAAAAACACTTGAAAATAGATTAAAGACCTAAATGTAAGACTTAATAAATAAATCTGCTAGAAGAAAACATAGGTAAAAAGTTCCTTGACATTTGGCCGTGGCAATGATTTTTTGATACCTCTCTAAAAGTTTGGGTAACAGAAACAAAAATAAAGAAGTGAAACTACATCAAACTATAAAACTTCCACACAGCAAAGGAGACAATCAGAAAAATGAAAAGGCAGCCTAGGAAAAGAAAATATTTATAAAGCTATATCTGATAAGGACTTTATGTATAAAATAAACAACAAACCTAGGACTTTTCCATCTGGATCCAGATCACAGGGTCTGCATTGTTTCTGTGCCACTGCTACCAGCTTCCATTATTTTTAAGCCCTTTTTCCCCTATTCCTCTTCCTCCTCTTTTTCTGGACTCCTCTATGACATCAATGTTAGATATTTTTCTATAATCACAAAACCCCAGAGGCTCTTGTGAGGTACTTTTGTTTTTTATTCATTTTCAGTATATTTTCTTTCAGGTTTTAGGTTGGGTCATTTCTATCTTCCAGTTTACTGATTTTTGTAGATGTGTGTCTCTTCCATGCTGCCCACTCACCATGGTTTATATTTCATTATATTTCTCAGCCCTAAAATTTCCATTTGACTAATTTTTATATCTTCTATTTCTTTGCTGAATCTTCTTTCTTTGCTGAAATTTTCTGTTTCAAGGGTATTTTAAGCACAGTTACAGGGTGGGGAAGGAATACCTTATTATTGCCAGGTAAGTTTAGAAATCCAGACTTTCCATATGGTCTCTGCTGACACTGGTAGTGGGGAGGGGGAACCTCATTGGTGAGAGAAGTCCTGGTCTGCTATTTGGCCTTTCTTGACACTGTCCCAGTGTGTGTGTTAGGGTAGTTCCTCAAAGATGAAAATCTAAGCTCCCTACTTGACCTTGGCTGGCACGAATAAGAGTGGGTCCAGTTTTTCTCCGTTGTTTGCCTAGAATATAGTGGTTATTATCTAAGAGTTTCCTATCTTACTAACCTAACAGATATCCACTTTCCAGACTATTCTTATTTTTTTACACATATAATCCCAGATTTTTGTTCATATTAGGACTATTCAAAAGTTTATGGAAATGTGTGTTATTAAAAACAACTATGCATGGATTTCAACAGATTTTTGAACCAAAATAAACTTGTATTTTAATTCCATTTTTCTACCAACTTTTTGAAGGCTGCTTATGTGTGTATGTAAGTCCATATCTTCACACACGCACACATATACACACACACAACCATACACTCATTTTAAACTCTGCCATGTAAGCAGAACTTCTACAATCCTCTGGAAGACTTCTTGGAAGAAGCCCAGTCAGAGAACTTGATTTCATTGTTTAACAGAAACATAGTCCCAGGCTAAGGTGCCCTTGAGCAGTTCTCTTTTAAATTAAAAAAAAAAAATGCAAGAACTGAATTATATGTAAACACATGGCATTTATGTCCTAGGTGAGAGAGACTGTGTTGAGGGAAAAAAAAAATCATGTGACTAAGATTTCAGACACAAACAGTTTAAAAAATATGTATTAAAGAGCAAAATTATAAATAATGAAGTTCTTTGTTCTTTTTCAAGATTCCTTTTTATCAAAAGATAATGATCACTACTCTACAGTAACTAATTGACAATAAATAATGTGTGGAAAAGGTTTGGAATAAAACATTTACAGCAAGCTTTTCATTTTGTGATTAAGCATCATTAGATGCATTAACTGCCTTCCTAATGAATGCATTGTTAATTACTTGTTATAATCCCAGATTTTTGTTCATATTAGGACTATTCAAAAGTTTATGGAAATGTGTGTTATTAAAAACAACTATGCATGGATTTCAACAGATTTTTGAACCAAAATAAACTTGTATTTTAATTCCATTTTTCCATGAACATTTGATGTCCCCTCATATTTAGCAATAGGAAAAACTACACGTACTTCATCTCCCTGGAAACATAAATCTCAATTTTTCAATACAATAAATGAAAAAAATTAATATAAGAAAAAATGACCCCCTGAAAAATAGAAATTACCTGAAAACATGACCAAATCACTAATAACACCTAAAGGACAATCAAATGGGTAAAAATTTTCAAGAAAACCAGGAACAAGCTCAAATCAAAGTTCTAGATATAATCTGAGATGGAGGGAAATGCCTTACAGCCTCAGGCTCACACCACAGAATGCCAAAGACTGCTGGAAGCCTCAGCACCCAAGACCTAAAAATGGGGAGCATGTGGACCTCTAAAAGTTATTGAACCCCTCATCAGTAAACAGCATCATTGTGAGAACTACATGAGTTGATAAATTTAAATAATTTATATAGTGTCTGGCTCGTATTTTTAAAAAATAATTGTTTATTAATTGTGTTTATTCATTCATTTTTTTTAATTTGACCAGAGAGAGAGAAGGAAAGGAAAGTGAGAAAGCAAGTCACCAGGTCCTGGACTCAAACCGTAAGAATGTCCAGCTCCTTAATCACCACAACACCTGCTGGTCCTGTGCCTGGATCATATTAACAGCTCTATTCAAGTTTATTATTAATTCTATGAACTAAACTACATTTATTATCTAAAGCAAGGGCTTCCTGAGATAATAAAAATCTGTCTAGTGTAATTCTTAGGCTAAAACTCTCCAAAGCTTTATAGCTCAGCATAGCACGGGACATTGTGACATCAGTGAACTTATTATGTGAAACACATTCTGCCCACTGACAAAGACTTTTTCCCCCTAATGTTTTTATTTTACCATCTGTTATTTTTTCCAGTGCCAATCATTATCTTTTGTTGTACCTTTAAACTATCTCATACAGGTCCTAGAAATAACCTGGAATTTTGCTTCTGGAGCTGGAAAACTCTTATATCTTATTCACAAACCTGCTAAAATGTTCCCTTTTATGAGACAAAAATATCACCCCAAAATTTTCAGATAACCTTACTTTTAACTACTGTGGTTTCCTAAATCAAAGCAGCTAAATTTGAAAAAAAGTTCAATATTGTTTCCTTCGGGGATCAACTCGTATTTCTGAATTATGATTTGAGGATTTACAACAATGTTTACATCGCTAAATTTTTCTCCAATGTGAGTTCTTTGATGTACAGATTTCTGAATTCTGGTAAAGGTTCCTTGACTTCAGGCACTTGCTTAAGTTCATAGGCAGCATCATTAACCTAGTTTAGCAAGAAATATTGAAAAGGAGTTACATACTAGAAAGAGAGGAGCTAAGTTTACCCCACTCACACTGACTGTATCAATAACAGACTTCAACCTGTCAACTAGATACTAATCTCCCCCAAACTGACCACAAAGAACATGAAAATCACCAAGTCCAAAATTAAACATTTTGTCCTTCTCATTGAAATCTGTTCTTCCTCCAGACTTCCCCATTTCAGTAAAAAAATATATTAGCTTCCAAGAAAATCAAGACAGAAATCAAAACCATCCTTTATTCATTATTCTTAAAATGTCCCTAAATGTACTGATTCTATATCTGCAATATAATAGTTCAAGCTGGTTCCTCCTAACTCTCACCACTGTCATTATCACCACCACCCTCCTCCACCTGACCAGTCTATCAACTCCATATGACTTCCCTTCTCTCTCTTGGTTCACGGAGGGCAGTTGGATCAAACAATTTGTTACTCCCCAAATTTCTCCTAACTAAATGCCTTTGTGTATGTGGTTCCCACTGCCTGGAATGCTTCTCCCTCTTTCCTTTGTATCACCCCTGAAAACCTATTCTTCCTAAAACCAAGCTGAATAATGCTTTTCTCTTTATCTTCCCTAATTACTCTAGATCCTATAATATATTACAGTTCTTTTCCTACTATTTTTGTTTTCCTCCAAGTCCTAAGTTCATCAAGAACAGAGTCATGCATTCTTCACTTTATAGCCTTTAGTGAAAAAGAAGACTATGAGGAGGCCAGATGATGATGCAGTGGTAAAACATGATTTTCTCTGATATTTTACATGAGGAGATTCTCAGTTCAGGTTTGGGGGCCTCCCCAAGTATGCCAGATATGCATGTGCCCACAATCTGTAGCTAGCTGAAGGCTGGGAGTGGATCATTATGTCAAGACCCTATTAGGGGTGCTATCTTTCTCTCTTTCTATCTCACTCTTGTAAGTAATAAACTTTTTTTAAAAGTGTACTAAGAACTCTAAGAAACTTGAATTCAAATTTTGCATTGTCACTTCCTCATTATGTGATTTTTAATTATTATTTTAGATCTTGTCAATAAGTTTGACTGAGAACAGCGTTTACAGACATACTGATCTGGTCAACTCTCAGGAAAGATTACTGGGACTTTGGGGCTATAAAAGATCCAAAAGTAGTGGCTTATGATTAGTCCCATGTGCTTTGCAAATTTGAATATAATTTCTCTGTATGATCAGATGAGAAAAGTTTGGAAAGCACTAACTTATTTCACTGACCAGTTTGTCCCTATGTAATTATGATTAATAAAAAATATTGAAGAAAATGCCTATTTCAGAAGATTGTTGGGAGGACATATCTATGTTAAAGACACAAATTAGCACAAAGTCTAGACATAGCTGGCATGCAACAAATGTTAGTTCTAATCATCATTTTATTTTTTCTCTTGAAAGTCTCATTTTTCTGTTTTCTTTCTGTTCTTCCTTTTTCTAAATATTAAAAAAATCATTTCTATACTTCTATTTCCTCTCTTTTTTCCCCCTTTACCTCAGCCCCTCTACCCTTATATTCTTATTCTATCCTTCTTTAGATTCTAAAACACACATTGTAAAGGTCTGGTTTTTCCCCACTCACTATGCATGCATACATATACTGCACCATCACTCCAAACATACTAACTATGAATACTGAGAACTTATCCAGATGTCTTTTAAATGACAAGAAACCTATGAGAGAGTAAGAGCTTATTTTCAAAGCTAACAGATCTCATTCAGGACAGTTTTAATATTACCAAAACTAAGAAAAGATAGGCAAAAGAAAGAGAAACATCATAGAAAGAATAAGAACAAAGAAATAGACTATATTGCAATAAAATAATCTTGGTTGAAATAACATTCCTTAATATATGAAGCAAATAAGTCATCATCATTTCTGGAGTGAGAATCTAAATTGATTGAAATTATGTGACATAGCAATGAATCTCTTAGAACAGGGGAGCCCTATAGCAACCTGTTTAATTTACTCTAATAGCTCCCAAAGTTTCAGTGGCAGTGGGACCCTTCTTTTCCTTTAAAATAGATTCTTATACAAATAATGAGAAGCTCTGGTTTAGAAACCATATGGGGCCAATCATCACTAAAAGTTGTCTTCTTTCATTCATTACTGAGTCACTATATAATGCCCAAGATGTGCCAGGTACCAGGGATACAGAAGCGAAGAAAACAAGTAAAAATTTTCACTCATGGATAATGTGCTAGTGGACAGGGTAAAAGTCGATGCACTTAATAAATTATATGTTAGGTTAGCAGGTTATAAGTGCTGTGAAAAATAAATAGCACAGTGAAACCAGGTCTGCAATTTTGAACAGGAGAATTAGTTAGGGTTGGCCTCAAAGAGAGGGTAATATTTCCTTAAGACTTTAAGGTCACAGCAGAATGAGCCAAAGTGGGTATCTTCAGATGAAAGCAACTCCAGGTAGAAGTATAGCCAAAAAAATGCCCTGAATGGAACATGACCAGCATGTTCTAAGATTTCAGTGACATCAGTGTGACTAAAACAGATTGAGTAAGGGCTACATTGGTAAGATATGAGATCAGTGAGGTAATGAAGGCTGAATCACACAGGGTATTATGGGCCAAAATTTATATGTTGAAGTCCTAACTCCAGTACCTTAGAATGTGACTATATTTGGATATTTAAAGAGGTAATTAAGTTAGAATGAG
Source organism: Tupaia belangeri chinensis (assembly GCF_000334495.1). Lineage (NCBI taxonomy): Eukaryota > Metazoa > Chordata > Mammalia > Scandentia > Tupaiidae > Tupaia > Tupaia belangeri. The sequence continues at coordinate 621,660 of NW_006159709.1, read as the reverse complement.
GTCATTAGAATAGGCCTTTATCCAATGTGATTGGTGTCCTTATAAAAAGAGATTAGGGAGATTAGAACATAAACAGAGAGAATGATGACCATGTAAGGGTACAAGAAGGCAGCCATCTGCCAGCCAAGAAGAGAGGCCTCAGAAGAAGCCAAACTTGCCTAAATCTTACTTCTAGCCTCTAGAATTGTGATAAAATAAATTTATTTTGTTTAAGTCACCCAGTCTGTTGTGTGTTGTTATGGTAGTCTTAGCAAACTCATAACTGTAAGCAAAACCCTGTAAAGACTTAGCTTTTTTTCTTCTGAGTTAAATCAGAAGCTTCTGATCAGAGGAAACCTATCAGTCTGGGACTTCTATTTCATGGTAGAATACAGGAAGTCACAAGAAACAATTTTTCCTACCTTCACAACAAGAAAGGTCAAATGGCCCAGCTGTGGTAGCACAGCATCATTCTGCAATGCTGGAAGAGCATATGAAAAATCAAGTTGCAGTTATCTGTTTAACCTGTACATACTGGGTTTCATAGGTACATATGCCTGTACTCCTATAACCCTGGCTAGCTGAGAAGGAGACTGCAGTGGGGGAAGGGGTTACAGCATAAGATTCAATTGAAGGTGCTTATCTCTCTCACACAAACATGAAAAAAAAAAAAAAAAGAACAAAAAATAAGTTCATGTTTATTTGATTTAACAACCAGATAACTGGGGATGAAAAGAAACTTAAGTGAACTAAATTCCGTAAAAGATACATCTTTCCTAGGAAAGAAATCATCCACAGGTGCTTTCTACCCCCGTTTTGTAGGAAGAAGAGCAAATCTGCAACTGACAGACCATGATACAGCAGTCGAATGTATACATTTTTAAACAGCTACCTATGAGCTGGTATGATGGATTAGATATGATGAAACCTCATTCACAGAGTCAGCATCCTCGATCCAAAGATACATGAAGCCTCCCCTGAATGTAAGGCAAAAACCCTCAGAAGGTTGAGGACAAAGAAGGATGGCTGAAAAACAACAGACTTCCTCATTATCTTTTATTAGCTCCTTATTTATTAATATCTGTTTAGTCTGTAGTGATGCCACCTCACTCATTCCTGATACTGGAAATGTGTGCCTCCTCTTTTTTTCTCCTTGATCATCCCTGGCTAGAAATTAACCTATACTATTGATTTTCTGAAAGAACCAACTTTGTCTCCATTAATTTCCATTTTTTTTTTCTTTTCTCTATACTTCTAATTCCTGTGTCTATCTTTATTCTTTGTTTCACTTAGATTGGGTTAATTTTTTCTTTCTTTCTCATTTTATGGAGTAAAAGCTAAGCTTGATTTGATAATTTTATGCTTTTCTAATATATACATTTAATGCTATAAAAGCTCCCCTACGTATTGTTTTATTAGCATCCAATAAATTTTTATATGTTTCGTATAAACATTATGTATGCGCTTTCATTCAGTTTCAAATAGTTTCTAATTTCTCCTATAATTTATTTTTCAATCAATAGTATATTAGTTTCCTATGACTGCACAATAAATTACTATAAACTGGGTGACTTAAAACAACAAAAATTTATTTTCTCAAAGTTCTCGAGTCCACATTCAGGTTGTCAGCAGGGCTGTGCTCTTTCTGAGGGTTTTAGGAAAGATTCTATAGTTTGCCTCTTCTAGTTTCTGTGGCTCCAGGTGGTCTTTGGTTTATGACTCCATAACTTCAGTCTCCGCCTCCATCTTCACAGCATCTCTGTGTCTAAGTCTTCTCTTATTTATTTTTTTCTTGTAGACATTTTCAATAGGTTTAGGTTCCACCTAGATAATGCAGGATTATTTTATTGCAAGATTCTTAACCTAGTTATATCCACAAAAATTCTCTGCCCAAATTAGTTCATCTTCATAGGTTCTAGCGGTTAGAATATGGACATATATTTGTAGGGCCATGACTCATCTTATTACATATGGGTTATTGAGAAGTATGCTATTTAGTGTCCAGTTATTTGGGGACTTTCTGTTACTGACTTATAATTTAATTTCATCACAGTCTGAGAACATACTCTACAATCCTTTTAAATGTAAAAGGATTGTAAAGATACCAGTATCTTGGTAACTGTATCACGTATATTTGAAAACAGTGTATATTCCCGGGAACCAGCAGGTGTCGTGGTGGTTAAAGCACTGGACACTCTCACATGGCTAACCACAGTTCAAATCCTGGGCATGGCAGCTTGCTTTCTCTCTTTCTCTCTCTCTCTCTCTCTCTCTCTCTCTCTCCCTCTCCCTCTCCCTCCCTCCCTCCCTCTCTCTCACTGTGTGTATGTGTGTGTGTCTGCTCAAATTAAAATAAATTAATAAATAAAATTTATTCATTTATAC
>NW_006159709.1:592002-608289 GCF_000334495.1 Tupaia belangeri chinensis | reverse complement strand
TTTATACAATAAATTTAATAATATTTTATTTAATAAAATAAAATAATTCTTTTTTTCTTTTTCTGGAGAGGTTTTTGCTATAGAGCGTGTGCACTCGCCAGACAGAGAGAGACAGAGAGACAGAAAGCAAGAAATCACCCCCCAAGGGGAATGGCCACGCCATAATCCCTTCTCCTCCATTCTCCTCTTGGGATCCTGGGCATGCACGCACATGCGCCCGGCGTGAGTTTAAGCCACCGGGTCTGGGACACGAACTGCAGTTAACTACGTGGGAGTCCAGCGACATAGCCATTATGCTAACTGCTGGTCCCAAAATAAAATAATTCTTTAAAAAATAAAACAGTATATATTCTGCTCTTATTAGATAGAAAGTCCTAAAAGGCCAATAAAATGAATTATTGTTTTTTTCAAGTTTTCATCCTTACTGATTTTCTGTCTACATATTCTATGAATTATTGAGAGATGTGTATGGAAGTTTCTGACTGTAATTATGAGCAGTATGTGCTACATTACCAAGACTTCTGGTATTATCTCCATCTACACCCTCGGGTTTACTAATATTTACTTAGATAAATATTTTCTTTTTTTTTTATAAATATTTTCTAACATAGTTTTTCCCGCTCCCATTAGGATATTTGCCTCTATTTTTTCCTATTTTAATCATAAATATTTTTTCACACATTTTAGTTGAAGCAAAAATAGGTATTTGTGTAAAACTTTCAACTTCAGTTTCTACTCATACTCTAAAACTCAAATATAGTTGTTTCTTATAAGTGGTATAAATTATAGTTATGTTCTTGGTTTCATGAGCTGTCTTTTCCTGATTCTTTGATATAATTCTGCATACAATCAAAGCACTTAAAAAGTTTTGTAAGAGGCACTAAGTGTTCTACTACAAAGTTTTTGATGTTAAATATTTAAATGGAAATGAGGAAACTGGTAACGTTTTTTTTTCAAATATCAGTTAGTGAATTCAAGAAGCAGATTATACTAATTACAATTACCAAGAAGTTACACATCATGAACTCAAATTTCTCTTTATGAGGCTTAATGTAGCTTAATGCTTTACCTCATGGGAGTTATAATATGGAAAGAAGACATAAAAGATTTGGGTTGATTGGTCTGTATCACAGCAGGGCCTGCAAAATGCGCCAAGTCTCCAGAGGTGGCCTATCTGATGAATTCACCTCTGGGCTGTTTGATATTTGAGGGAGGCAAAGGAAGGTCCGTGAACGACCATCTGCAGAAAAGGAAAAGGCAGATCAGAACTGCGTGAATTTCATATGCACTGAGTCAAACTAACGACTGAAAAAAAATCTGTCTCATATTCAGCCAGTTCTGAAAAACTGGCTGAAGGAATATGGTGTAGTAACATCTTAACATTAAAATACACTATACCATTTATGATGTGTAGTACGGTGAATGCGAAAATGACAAAATCTAAAAAACTGATATGGTAAAACCTGCAATTGGTCATCCATGACAAAACACCATGTAGTAATTACCATACAAAAGAATAGTGCTATGGTTTATATGTCTCCTCTCCCTCAAATCCATGTGTTGAGATTTTGTTGTGAAAGGATTAAGAAGGTAAAAAATTAATCAGACTATAGTTTTGAACAAGGGGGCCTTTGGGAAGAGATTGGGATTAAGATTATCAGGGCAAGGCCTCCACAATTGATCTCTGGTGTGAGTTTATAAGAGAAAGAAATGAGATAGGCAGAATTACTAACACAGATGATCTGAAGCCTCAAGATTCTGTTAGGCCCATGGGCCTTGGACCTCTAATTGGGAACTGAATAAATCTCGGTTTTTAAAAATGACCAAATTTCAAGTATTTTATATTTTATATTAACAGTAACAGGACAGACTAACACAAGTAGAATATCCCACTTGGAAACTTGATCATTATTTCATATTTTCAGCACCTTCTTTGTTTCAGATATAATGCCAGATAGTCTATTCATGTGGTTATTACCTGATCTTAGTAACATTAAACATTAGTTGATGAAAAAAATGCATGAAAATGAAAAATAGGTAACCTGTATTTCTGCTATTCTAAGGTTTCTCAATAATAGGATTATCCTCTGAGTAGGAAGTTCCTGAGATAATTTCCTACCTAGGAGAGTTAACTCCCAAGAAATGCCACTTCTTTGGTCTGCAGAAAGTTCCTTAAAGTAGGTGATACATACAGGCCTTAACTGTAACACTAAAGACTGAGTTAAGATACAAATGTGATATATGAAAAGTATATGATTTACTTTTAGTTGAAGGTTTAGAATGAGCTGTGTCATAAAGAATAAACTCAGGGGACCGGCAGATGGTGTAATGGTTATGTCACTCAATTCCCAAGCAGTAAACTGTGTTTTGTAGCCTGGACTTGGCAGCTTAAAACTCATGCCGGGCACATATGCGTGCATACCCAAAATCCTGACAGGAAAATGAAGTAGAAGGAACTGTGGTATGGCCATCCTCCCTGGTGGGTTATTTTCCACTTTCTATTTCTCTCTCTCTATCTCTCTGGCAAGAGCACATACCCTATGGCAAAAATTTTTCTCTTAAAAAAAAAAAAAAGAAGAAGAGATTGTATTATCATTTCTTCAGGACACCCATCTGTGCTATTGCTCCTGTAACTGCAGGGATCAACTGATAGAACAACTATTTCTTCTGACAGATTTACCTGAAGACCCGACCCTATTATCAGGACACCCAGAGTAAGAGAACTTATAACACTTCACACACCTTTCATCCTACTTATAAAAGAGAGCAGCTAGGGTTTACAATTTAACATCATGCAAAAAGCCCCCTTGTTTGACATATTCAGAACATGTAGTTGGCCAGTTTATTTTTAAAAAAAAAAAATATTAAAGTCAAGGATTTTCAGAAATAATAATTGAAGCATTTTTTATGATTACGAATATTTAAATACACATGATTTCTACTCTTCTGAGGTAGGGCCAAGCACTTCACTTTGAGCATGAATTTGGTAGTTACATTTCTCAATGTCTTTCAGAAACCACATTCATTATGCATCATCTACAATTTTCAGTTTTCTTTCTTTTTGTATTTAAATTTATTTATTTACATTCATTCACTGTACATCATTACAGCATACAAAATGAGATTTTCCATCCAGAGTACACTGTATATTGGCTCAATCAAGCACATCAACATACATGTTATTGTCAACAAATAATTTTCCATTTCTTGTTTCCTGTATGTTTTGCTTTTTTTTTTCCCCATCCTTGATTCCCTATTTCTTACCCTCTGCCATCTCCCACTCTCCTCCCACACTGTCTCTGGTATCTATGTTTGTTTTCTATACTTTCTAATAAAGTAAAATATTAAGACACTTGAGAAGAAATCTAAGTTAAGAATCATCTACATTTTTCTCTATGTTTTGTGACTGTCTCAACCTTATCTAGTTCAACAATGATTTTTCTTTAGTAAATTGATTAGATTTCTATTTAGTTGTCATGTAAACACTCCTCTTTATCTGTATATCTTATATTAGGTTACACAATAATGAATTACATTACATAACATTATATTAAGTAAAACTATCAACAGATTTGGGTCTACTGGTAAACATGCACCACACCACAAGGGGGACCCAAAGTATACAGGTGTACTAAAGAACTACCCTCTTGAATATCACAAACATTAATATGTGAACTCTGCATAAAATAGTATCTGCTAATCCATTCAACTGACTAAAAGGAGATGGGATAAGGATTCTTCTGTTACTTCTTGAGTTTATAATTTTTGTAAGGACCTGCTTATCCAGAAAAGAATTTTTTTTTTAAAAAGTACTTGACTAAAGCTCACCATTACAACTAGAAAATTAACTTCATTAAAAAAAAAAACACAGATATAAATAAAAAATTACAGAGAAGGAAACAATGAATTCACTTTGGGAATTTAAGAATAATGATAGTGGGTGAGATTTGTAGCGGATTCATTAGGGGAGTGGATCCCACATGGCTGACAGTGGTTGAAATCTTAGCCACGATGGCTCAAAAAACATAATTATGTGCGCATGTACAGATGAGCCCATAATCCTAATGGGAAGGAGGCAAGGAGGAGGAAGCATTAAAATGTGGCCATATTCTATTTGGGTGGGTGCTTTCTCAATCTTGTTCTCTCTGTATTCTTATCTCTGGCTAGCATATGTTCCCTCTGGCAATTAAAAAAAAAGATTTAGAAAACTTAAATTTCAGAAAACCAAGACAGATAGCAAAGGAAGATTTTTACTCTACAGCATTCTGTTGAAGAAAAAAAAAAAAAAAGCTGGGTGTGAATATAACAATACGCAAGTAAAAACAAAGAGATGCTCCTGACCAGCCTCAGCTCACTACCACACAAGTTCACAGAGTGAGGTGGTGCCTATAACATCCCAAATCCAGAGATGGGTGCTATCAGAAGATGATCAGATGACCCTGAGATTCCCTTTCAGATCTACCTGTACAAACTTTGACAAGTGACTGGCACTTTTAAAGAAAAGCCAGCAGACCATGTGACTGCCTTTGTATGTTTGCCCAGCTACTTCAAATGCAATTTTCAGATTCCAGGATTAGAAAAGCATATTAAAATGTCTCTTAGTACACAAGTAAAAGAAAGAGAATAATTCTAGTGTCTCTGATCAAGTATAGAGTTTTGAAGAAATAGCTAGTATAATGAAGATATTTTGATTGGACAAACTGAGGTAGCAGAATGTCCATTTAACACTATACTCATTCGTTCCCTTTCCAGGCATGTAGGCCTGACTACATGCAGTCTGTGTAACAACAATCAACCAAATGTGATCATTCTTAAAAGTGCCAGAAGGAACTATTTAAGAAGTAGCAGAATTAGTCTGTCTCCTAGTGACAGAAGAGATTTATACATACCCTGGAAGAAGCTATATGGTTATACCATTCCCACAAGATAGATAAGCAATTGCAGATAGTTAAGAAATATTTTCTAAAGAAATAGCAACAGTGTCAAAGACTATTTATGATAGCAATAAAGTCAACTCATAGCCCTTTCTTTTACATTTGATTTCCATAGATATTTATACTCTAAAGAGAGACATTAATTTAAAAAAACAAAAACGCATCATATATTCCCAGCTACCGTAAGATGTGTATAAGAATACCTGCAAATGGTATTTTTTGCAGAAACTATAGAATGTGATGTGGCCAATAAGTGATTCATCACTAGTTATTTTTGAAACTCCAGCTCATTACACTGACTACTATTATAGCTATTTAAGCATGAAATGTTTGCCCTCATTTTTATTCATATACTTCATGGACCATTGACTGTCAGCTATTAAATCATCTAAGAGGCAATCGAGTTTACAGCTGAGAAAAATAAGAAGCCTCCTAACCAATCTCAGAATATTGACTTAGTGTCAGGTAGGTAGGAATGAACCTAAATTGAATATAACATTGGGGTAAAAGGCGACTTTTTCTTTTTAACAAGTACTTTTCAAAAAAATAAATGAGCAGAGTGACTTGCTGACATTTAGCACTTTCCACCCTTAATAAGAAAAATTTAGCCACAAAGAGATGAAGATTTTTAAGTTTCTATAAAGTTTTCATAGTTTAAAAATAACAACAAGCATCAAAGGTATGGCTTCAGGTTGGTCTCTGAGACCTGAAAGTTGACAACTTCTTTGTGTCTGGGAGGCTGCTCCCGGCGACTCTGCAGCCGTCATCATGCCACAGAAAAAATATATTTAATTATATCGTAAACACTATAGATATCATTTGGATTACCATGAGAAAAAGAGAAAGAAGGAAAGTTGGGAGGCACATGAATGTTCAAAGAAGGCAAAAAAGATGATTGGTCTGAAGGCTGAGCTCTATCATAAACAGTGCCGTGCTGAGAACATACAAATGAAAAGACTATCAAGATGCATGAAAAGAGGAACATCAAACAAAACAATGATGAAAAGACTCCACAAGGAGCAATACCTGCCTACCTGTTGGCCAGAGGACAGTCCTGAGCTAAAGTACTTTCAATATGATTAAACAAAAATGGAAAGAGAAGGCAGGAAAATGGGAAGTCCCTCTACCCAAAGTTCGAGTCCAGGGAGAAACAGAAGTATTAAAAGTTATTCAAACAGGAAAGAGAAAGAAGAAGGCATGGAAGAGCATGATCACAGAAGTCCGCTTTGTTGGAGATGACTTTACTAGAAAACCACCTAAACATGAAAGAGTCATTAGGCCAATGGGCTTATGTTTCAAGAAGGTCTATGTAACACATCCTGAACTGAAAGTCACCTTTTGCCTGCCAATACTTGGTATAAAGAAGAATCCCTTAGGACCAGCAGTTGATGTAATGGCTATGTCTCTGGACTCCCACGTAACTGACCACGGTTCGAGTCCTGGATTTGACTTAAACTCACACTTGGGAGCATGAGCCCAAGATCCCGAGAGGAGAATGGAGGAGAAGGGATTGCAGCATGGCCATCCCCCCTGGGGAGTGATTTCTCGCTTTCTGTCTCTCTGTCTCTCTGTCTTTCTGGCGAGTGTACATGTCCTATAACAAAAATAAAATAATAAAATAAAACCTCTCAAAAAAATAAAAAAAGGAAAAGAATCCCTCATCCCCATTATTTACAACTTTGGGTGTTATCACCAAAGATACTGTCATTGAGTTGAACATGAGTGAATTGGGCCTTGTGACACAAGAAGGCAAGGTTATTTGGGGGAAATATGCCTAAGTTACCAACAATCCTGAAAATGATGGATGCATAAATGCTGACTTAACTGGTTTGACAGCAATTGCATACAAGTAACTCCTTGTAATTTTTGAGGATGATACACCAATCTGGAAAACCATCATGACTGATGTTTCTGAATATAGCCGGTCTTACATGTCTGCAGTCATCAAAATATTATTTATTAATTTGTATAAAAACATGAAAGTGGCCTGGTTTTACAAAAAAAGGTATAGCTTCATATGGCTTCAATACTAACACTAACAAGCACTGGCCTCAGCCACATGGCACAACTCTAGAAACTGAAAGGCTAGATTAGAAAATAATAGGAATCTTAATATCGTATCCACACCTTTATGAGACATATTTTATTTTCTGATAAACACCAAATTAAACTACATTTACAAAGTCCTTAATGCCTACTGTGTGTGTAAGGCATGATTCTATTGGGCTGTCAGAAAAGTTATAAAGTATTTTTCTATCTTTTGGGTTTGTTTGTTTTTTTTTTTTAGAGAGAGATTTCTGCTATAGGGCACATGCACTCACTGGAGAGACAGAGAGAGACAGACAGAAAGTGAGAAATCATCTCTCCAGGAGGGATAGCCATGCCACATTCTATTCTTCGGTCTCCTCTTGGAATTTAGGGCATGCACGCACATGTGCCTGGCGGGAGTTTCAAGCTGCTGGGTCTGGGACTTGAACCATAATCAGTCATGTGCGAGTCCAGTGACATAACCATTACACCATCTGCTGGTCCCTTTTCTATCACTTTCTATGCAAAAATACATCATGACTTTTCCACAGATACCACAGAGGAATAGCAAGATGATAAAAGATAATACAAGTTAACTTTGTGGCCTCCATAAACTTCAGGCTTATAGGAATGATTGACATGTGAATAACTAGCACAAAGTAGAGTACTAAAAGGGACACAAGCAAACCAAATCCACCCCTGCTGGACTGTGCAGCTCACCCAGCTGTCACTTGGGTTGAGGAGCCATGAGAATGAACTCCACCCTGATGCTGCAGTGTAGGAGAGGCATCCCCCTCAGGTCTTAGGGCATCAGCACCACTGCTTGCCTCTTGCAAGTACCTCCTGCAAAGGCTTCCTCCATTGCCAGAATGCTCTTTGGAAACAAAAGCTGAAGTTTTCATTTATCCTGTGGTCCCAGCACTCAGTTTAGTGTCAGTACTTAGAAAGGAACCAGTTAATATAGAAGAAAAGATGAATAGATTAAATTCTCCCATTCGGCATGGGTCACTATTCCTTTCTCTACTTTTCCCTTATATCTATTCATACTTCTGAATATAAAAGTCCGGTCTACGTCAAATGCCACTTTCTCCTGATAGTAATATCTAATCCTGTCTCATGGCCCAACCTTAATCAGAAGTTTTAATCCTTTGTCTTTATTTTTCTATAACTTATATCTCAAACTTCTCGAATGGTTTGAAATCACTAAATTCTTAAATCAATTACTGTCTCTAGCCCTCATCTGAAGCCACCTTCACTATTTTTTTTTATTCTTTGCTACTTACGTACCTTTGCTTTTGTATGTAAGTGGCCAGAGGGAGGTTATCTGACTTCGAACATCATTGTGATGCCTCCAACACACTAAGATAACATCATTTGTTCAACGAAAACTTATTTAGAATTAATATTGTCCCTAGAGCTAAATAAAAATTGGTCAAATGAAATTATATTTCCAGAAATGACCAAATGATTCCAATAGAACAAGAGTCTTTTTTTTTTTTTTGGAGAGGTTTTTGCAATAGGGTGCATGGGCTCGCCAGAAAGACAGAGCATGAGTTTAAGCCACTGGGTCAGGACTCAACACAGTTGACTACATGGGAGTCCAGTGATGTCGCCATTACACCATCTGCTGGTCCCACAAGGGTCTTCTTAACCAACCCAAACTTTTGTCTGTTCTAATATCATGCTTCGCTTGCTCAAGACTATTACCATCTATGAGTATCCTGATATTTGCTCTTCCATGTATTTTTTTTTCACTCTCAAACCTCCAACCCTTCTTTCCTCTGTCCTATGTTGATTAGTCTTCATTCATACCTTATCTTACATCAAATACTTAGAATAAGAGTTGTTAAAGGATTATTTACCACTAAATTGACAATTAGCTTTGACAATCCCCCACCTCCCAAACCTCTGCTACATATTTATGAGACTTCCTCAAGACCTACTTGAGATAGTCCTGGATTGAAAATGCAAATATCCTTTTTCCCCAAAGAATGCTTCAGGTCTCTTTGTTTGATCCTTTACACGTCTACACGTAGCAAAATAAAACGAAACAAGAACAAACTGAAGAATGCATTGAATGCACAATTTTTATCACATTGCTAGGCACCTAGGAAAGACCAGCCTAAAAATAGTTATCAGGTAATACACATACCAAAAAAAGTTTTAAAACTATAAGGAATATTGAATGTAACTATGTATTTTGTTTTAAAGACAACTGTCATGCAGTCAGAGATTTTAAAATTCAACATTAGAGAAGTTTGTTTTTAAGAGCCAAACTGAGAAGTTTAGAGCTGATATTTCATGTCCTTTCATTGTAAAGATTATCATTTACAAGGAATCATTAGTATATTCTCCAGAGAACAGAAAGCATTTTTTGTACTTTCGGTCATATGTCAATTTTTTTTTTCTTGACACTAGGCCCATAATTGCAAAAAAGAATGTCAATGATCGCAATGGGATTCGAGTATTACCCTTGAGTACTTTACGTTCCCCATTTATGTGTATACCTTACATTTCTGAGGATTTTTCTTCAGAATCATCTTATAGATTGCTAATTTTCATAATAAACTAAAGCTGCTGATTCACCTAAGAGAAAACATGGAAGAAACATGTATAATTATATTTGAATCAACAGCTGCTGTGCCCTCTAAAATCTTCCCCTGTCTCACATTAAAGACACCATCACTATGTTCTTGCAACTAAAAGAAGGTTATTCTAAATGCAGATCATCTAAGAATCAGTCATCTTACTTTCATATTTTTCCCCAGAGAGGTTTAAGGAAAATGCTTTAGAAAATGATTGTAACATTTAAATTTGTTAGTTGCTAGAAACACTGACAAAGTCAAATGTAGGCTGCTTCCAAAACTCCCAGGAGATCAAATAAGCAACCGAATGCAAGGTCCAGTATAACTGAATGCAATGTATGTATGGGAGCTCAAAATAAGCATAACATTCTGCCCTAACTAGTGAGAAAAAAAAATTCTGGCATAAATTTCAGACAATTTGGGGATACTAGAAATCATTATAATCTCTTACCATCTGTCTCTTCTAATTTCTCTATTCCTAACTTCTGTTCTGTTTTTCTCATCCCGGCCTCAAAGTGAAGAGTTTGCTTTGAAGGTTATCAGCTCTCCCCCTAACCCCACCATAGGGTAGACTTCCCTACTACTAAAATAGCAATAAAAAAAAAAACTCTTGCCTATGAATTACTGAGATGGCTATAGAATCTCCTGTTGGATCATCCTCCAATTAAATGTTTAAAGCTCAATTAAAATGCAAATTAACAGTAGCGATGTAGCAATTATAGCTATAGTGGGACAAGAGAAAAAGTCAGTTTAATCCAAGAATGCAAATTTTTGAAACTGTAATTAAATATGTAATTGTTTCCATTTTACAGAAAATTTTATGGCATGGAAAGGAACCAGGAAACTCCAACTAAAATAGTGCCAGATTAGTGTTTCCAGTATGGTCCAAAAAAATGTCAGTTAAAAGAATCACAATTTTGATAGTACATTTCTTATTTCGTGTCACCAAAACTAATTTTTCCTGAGCTGATAAAATGAATAGTTTAATTTGACTATATATATAGAGGTTATTTGCCCAGCTTTCATGTGTGAGTAGAAATTATGGCTACTAGTAGTTTTAGTAAAAGGTACATGGACACACAGACCTTGTATATGTATATACAGCTTATTTTAGGAAGAGAAGAAACTCAAGATTAACTAAAGTTAAGAAATGACACACCTGGTACAAAATGTGGAAGAGCAGAAAGTTATTAATGGTTTGTCAATATGGAATAATATATCATTGAAAATGCTACCAATCCATATAAAATTACATACAGACTAACGGGAGATTATGTAGATACAGATAAAGGCATGATTTTTAAAAGTGTTCTTTCCCTCAATGTATATATTGTTACCAAAAAAAAAATAAAAGCCAATAATACAAACAAGTAGTAAGTGTCATAAGAGAAGGAAAAAAAAACGGAATATTTTCAAAAAAATAATGTCTTGCACTATCTTGAAGGAATGTGCAAGAGCATCAAAAAAAAAAAATGTTAGGATTCTTTCACTGGGACTCCTGTTGGTCCAAAGAGCAGCATCTTTAATAAGCAATAACCTGGGCACTGACTCAACATCTTGACATGACTACAAACCATCTTGACATTGTCAACCCCCATTAGGGACTGAAAATATTGGTTCCAGCCTAGAACATATTTAGGAAAGTGGAAAATAAGTTAACTTTCTATCTTCCTTTAGCTCTAGTTGTGTGTGTGTGTGTGTGTGTGTGTGTGTGTGTGTGTGTGTGTCTGCCTGTCTGTGTGTGTGTGTGTTTGTGTGTGTGGTGTTTTATAAACAGGGTCTCAGTGTGTTGCAATCCTCCAACCTAAGCTTCCCAAGTAACTGGGACTACAGACATGCGTCACATCTGGCAATTTTTTAGACAGGGCCTCATTATGACGCCTGGGCTAGTTTCGAGTTTGTGATCCCCTGCATCTACCTCCTGAGCTGCTAGGACCACAGGCGCATACCAGCATGCCTGGCTTTCCAGAATGGGCGAGGAATTACACTGCAGCCTCCCATGTAGTCCCAGTCTGCCAAGCAACAGTGACCAGAGCATGCCACCTTGGCAGTGCCTTTAGTTATGTTTTAGAACAATAATAATCCAAAAATAAAAGCCATCTACATACCACAGATTAAATATCAAACTGTTCATGATATCTACTATTTAGGTAATATAAGTGTAAAATTCCATTTGTCCATCAGATTCTTTATACAAATTAAGTGTGAGTGGAAAAAAATTTACTTCTTCAAATTAAAATAAAATACATACTTAAAGAGTAAATAACTAAATGCAAAAAATAAAAATCCATAACGATGTGATAGACAAAGATAAAATACTTAGAGAAGAAAGATTACGCTAATCATTTTTAATATCTTAAAAACACTATAAGACAAAGGCCTGAAAACAGTTTTACATTTCTGCCTCACAGGTCATCTAAGAAATGCAAACTAAAATGATGAGATTTTATCAATAAAGAAGAAAAATTAAAATGATAATATTTAAATCTAGCAAGTGAGTGATAAGACAAGCATGCTTATGAAGAATACAGTAAAATTTCCTTTTTGGAAAATAATCTGGGAAGTCTTTGACCGGACAGTTTTGCAACTGGAAATCTAGTCTATGCAAATAATCCCAAAGGCAAATAAAAATCTATGCACATGGGTGTTCCCTAAAATGTGTATATAATGCAGAGAAATAACCAAAATGAAATAGAGGTTAAGTGAATTATAGTATATTCATGTTATACAGACATAAACAGATTTTAGTTATACAGGAAAACATTTAAGTGTTAGGTAGGAAAATAGGACTCAACATTTTACATTAAGTATGTCAAACTGTGAGAGAGTGTGCAAACGTGTGTTTGTGTTCATACTCACGCATATTGAAAAATACATTGTGAAATAACTGTCTCTATTTCTTTAATGAGAAAACCATATTATTAAAGAAATAAAGTTCTCACTGTTTTCCAGTAATACTATGCAGCCAGAACTGAATCATTTTGGATTTAGTAAGCCTGGTTTATAGCAACTGAGGATTAAGAGAATCTAGACAGGCTCTAGACATGGCTAAGTAAAGCCTATCTTCACTATACACACACTATTCATTTAAACAAAGTTGAAAGCCAAACATTTTCAAGACATCAAATAACACTTTTGACATAGATACATTTGGTATGCTAAATACACATCATGTTTTTTTCTACTTAGCCATGCCAAGAATTTTTATTGATTAACTTGTAAACTTTAAGACAAAACAGTATATATTGGAAAAAACAAGCTATTTCTTGCCAAGAGTTTCTAAAGATCCTACAGTTCTTCCCAGCAAGTCTAACTTGGCTCAATGTTTAACTTAATTCTATCAAACATTTGAAACCTTTTTACCATCAAGAGTTACAAAAGATGTTTCTCCCAATTCTATCCTTCTAGATTTAATTACAAAGATAATTGTGTAAAATATTTTATTTCTAAAATGTGAATGAGTGCCTAAATAGAGGAATAGCTACTCTCTCCTTTTCCCAACAAAATATGTTTTCAAAGACTGGTTCTGTCAATAAATCTGGGGGGGTTTTTTTGTCAATACTGGTAAAAGTGAAAGGGCTTTCTTTAAATTCTGGGACTACTTTCCATAATCATGTTCTCATTGCAATATATGACTGATTCTCAGGCATCTCTTCTCTACTATGACATCATCCAAAATGATAAGAAGTCCTAGTTTGATAACATGTGGTTGCAGAACTAAAGTTTCCTTAGGATTTGGGGACTCTTCTCCAGTTACTACTGTATTTTTCTCCCTCATCATGTCATTTTTTAAATGCAATTTCCTTTTGTTTTTTTCTTATCAGAATAACTGATGAACTATTTCCTAAATTGTCCCTGTTGAAAAAATGATTAGAAAGATTTCTAAATGCTGATTACCAATGTACTTAAAGTGCTTTTTTACCTAGAAATAATAGACAGAAATTAAATGCCTGATCTCATTTTTACTGTATAATTATGTGACATTATGCTTACATAGTGCTTTGTAAAAGGTAATAAAAATCAAATTCAAATACAAGATAATTCTGTAAGTAAATCAGAAGAATTAATTATGTCAATTTGGGAGGATTATTAAAATGAAAGAATGTTATTTCAATTAAGTGATACTTGATTTCTACCTTCTTTCTTCAAGTTCAAACTTTGGAAATATAACTGAATAGTAGTATTTAAATGACTAAATGTAAAAGGCCATACCAATAATTTTCAAAAAATATTTAGTTGTTAGGACCAGCAGTTAGTGTAATGGCTATGTCACTGAACTCCCACATAGTCGACTGCGGTTCGAGTCCTGGACCTGGTGGCTTAAACTCACGCTGGGTGCATGTGCGTGTGTGTCCATGATCCCGAGAGGAGAATGGAGGAGAAGGGATTGCAGCATGACCATCCCCCCTGGGGAGTGATTTCTGGCTTTCTGTCTCTCTGTTTCGCGAGTGCACGCGCCCTATAGCCAAAACCTCTCAAGAAAGAAAGAAAGAAAGAAAGAAAGAAAGAAAGAAAATAGTTGTTTAGTAATATTGTAATATGCAGAATTTTAATTTATTACATTTATTAGTTTTACATTTATTAGCTGGTTTTCATTCTTTGATCCTACTCACAGTTCCTCATTTTGATATCTACCCCATACAGGCTGTTTTACACATTTTGAAAGGTAAGTTCAACACCAGACTATTTCAACATCACAAACAACAACAACAACAAAACCTCTAATCTATAAGTAAGCAACAAACATTTTAATAAAAATGCACTGAGGGGCCAGCAGGTGGCATGGTGGTTAAAGCACTGGACACTCCCACATGGGCCAAGACGGTTTGAGTTCTGGACCTGGTGGCTTGCTTTCTTATTTTCCCTCTACCTCTGTGTCACTCTCAGATCAAATTTTTAAAAATTAATAAATTAATAAATAAAAATTAAATAATTATTTTTTAAATGCATTGAACTGTCAAAAATAAAAGTGTTCGGTTCTTATGTGAATAGAAATTTTTCAATGTTGTCACATTTCCACCATTAGGTAAAGGTAAAAGCAAGTTTTCACAAACTGAAATTCATTTGTTCATCAATATTTTGGCAAGAAAAATCTGAAAAAAAATAAGTAAGAATATGTTTTCGGGTGCCAACAAGTGGCATAGTGGTTGCAGTACAGAACTCCCACATGGTCGACTGTGGTTTAAGTCCCCAATTTGGCAGTTTAAAATTCATGCCAGGCACATGTATGTGAGAACCCAAATTCCCATGAGGAAAATGGAGGAGAAGGGACCACAGTGTGGCCATTCCCCGTGGGAGGTGATTTCTTGCTTTTTCTCTATCTGTCTGTCTCTGCCTTTCCAGCAAGCACATATGCCCTATAGCAAAATTCTCTCTCTTGAAAATAATACATTTTTTATTTTATAAAAATGAAAACTTTTTTACATCATGTAACTAAATTTAATTTTTTATGCAAATTTACATGCAGGAAAATGCATAAATCCTAATAGTATCATTTTGACAAATAGATACAGCTATGTAACCCACAACCTTATGATGACATAGAACATTTTCATCTCCCTACAAAGTTCTCTCATGTCTTCTTGTTCTAGTCAGTCTTCTCTCTCAATCATTTTTTTTTTCTTTAACCTTGCATGAGTTTGGCTCTACCACTTCCTAGAAATGGAATCATACTAAATGTTTTCTTACTTGTCTTTGTTCTTTTGCTCAGCATTACGTCTGTGAGCATCATCCAAGGTGGTTGCATGTATCAGTAGTTAATTCATTTTTACTGATGATTATATTAACTATGCCAAACTTTGTTTATTCATTCTCCTATTGATAAATCTGTACAGTGCTCCCAGTTTGGGTCTATTGTAACTAAAGCTGCTGTGAACATTTTAGCAAGTTTTTGTACGTAATATATTTTTATACTTTTGGGGGAAAGTCATAGAAGTGAAATTGCTAGATAAGGGTAGGTATGCGTAACTTTAGTTTTTAAATGACTGCAAATTCTTTTTCAAAGTGATTACAAATTTTAATATTTTTGTCAACAATATATATGTATTTAGTAGTTCCAACTCCTTGCCAATATTTGATGTTGTCAGTCTTTAATTTTGGCCATTCTAGTGGGCATATAGTGGTATCTTGTGGTGGTGGTGAATATACTTCCCTGAAGACTAAACATCTTGAGCATTCCGTGAAACCATCAGATTGCATAATGGTTAGATCACTGTACTCCCACGTATTTGACTATGGTTCAAGTCCCAGACCCAGCAACTTAAACTCATGCCAGGTGAGTGTGCATGCATACCCAAGACCCCAAGAGGGGAATGGAGAACGGAATGTAGAAATCACTCCCTCAGGAGGTGACTTCTCATTTTCTGTCCCTTTATCTCTGTCTTTCTGGTGAGCGCATGTGCCCTAGGAAACAAAAAAGACGTTGAGCACTCCTTGCTGTGTTTACTGGCTATTCATATATCTACCTTTATAACATGTCTTTTGAAGCACTTTGCCATTTTTACTGTATTGTGCTTTTTAATTCTTTTTCTTTATTTTCTTTTTTTTATTTGTTATTATCATCATAATCTTCTTTATATTACATTGGATTACATATAACTTTACAGTGTATTACATTGCTTTTTCAAAAGGGAATGCCATGCATGTCAGTCAATACAGAGACATTAATCTCCCCGCTTCAACATTCAATATCTTTTCTATGTTTTCCCCAATCAGTATTATTATTATTATTCTTATTTTTT